>NW_019384436.1:195664-198271 GCF_000671375.1 Centruroides sculpturatus
TTCTTAGGAAAACTTTTCTATGAATCTCACACTTTGTGCCCTTACTGTACATTGTTCTCATCATCTGGAAACCATTAAACGCAATGTTTCCTCTTATCAGCCCCAATTTTGCCTTTGGTCACCGTTCAATACCCTGCCTCTATCATAGATCTATTCATCGCGCCAGAAGGGGGCGTTATTGCTTACTTTGAGAAACGCTGAGCTAAAATAAAAGTCAATGTGTTAGAAATATTCAAGTTGTGACCTTCAATAAAAAATATATAAAATGTCAACATTTTATATATATTCCATCGAATTTTTATATATAGAATTTGTCTGCCGTCGCCCCTCTATATTTCCTTAATGCCCCCAATTCTCTTTGAGCCTTCTACTGCCCCCCTGAAAGCCTCCAGCGCCCACAAGGGGGCGTTATCGCCCACTTTGAGAAACGCTGGTCTAGTATATAGACTTACTAGTCCTCCACTGTGGAAAACAACAAACTGCTAATCGCCCTATTACTTTGTTTTCAAAAACTTCTGTGAGATCCAAAATTTTTACCGATTATTTGCCGATTAATTGTCCCGTATTTGCCTAAAAATTTAATCAAATTTTTCTTTAACTTAAAGTGAAACCTAACAGAAAAAAATTTTCTTTTATGTTCGACATAAACATCCATTCATTTCGAAACTAATCCCACATTCCAACTGCTAATAGTTGATAGTTAGCATGGTCCCGGGAACAACTCTGACCCATCTGCGTACCTTTTACCTCACAACAATCAATCACGTGACCATTCTCCCACTCCGATCTTATAAAAACTCCTTCCCCTTCTCGGGGGAGTCGTTCCAGAGCAGGTGCCAGGAGACGATAAATTTGAAATAGTGTCCTTTTAAACGATGAAACTTTCCTAAATGAAAGATTGGATAATTTTTCCTCAGTGGATAGCAGATCAAGAGGTATGGAACCAATTATTGTGAGCTCTCTCTCGGTCTCTCCGCGTTTTAGGGACGCGAACTAGTCGTTGTACTACCCGAAACTTGCTTTAAATAAATTGTTAATTGTTTTATGTTACATCTGGCCTCTTCGTTTACTCGTATATCGCCTGTCGTCTCACCGACGCACTCCTCTCTCCGCCACTCGACCCGAAATATTAAAGCTCGTTACTGCGGGAAAAAGAAACCTTCCACCCATCCTGACAGTAAAAAGGTTTAACAACCTGTTGCCGGATCGGGAGACCCCCCTTCCCGGTGGTTCACACTTTCTTCTCTGTCAGCTGAGGGTCAAATGGCTAACAAATTGTTTACTTCCACTCAAAAAAATGTGATGGTGTCATAAAACTTTATAAAATGTTTACAAAATACCAATGAAAGAAATTAAATTATTTTCGGTCAAATTTCAGTTTTTTAGAAGTTATTAGCTTTATAATAACGCGATTATAAGGGAAGAAGCGCGCGCCCTAGCTGCAGCGATTTTTAGTAACAGCGACTGGCGGGAAATTTGAAAATTGACATCCGAGATCACGCGCGCCATAGTGCCGATTCGGCACCAATAATTAAATAAAAATAATGAGACGCTTTAAGCAAAAATTGAATTGCGCATCGTAAAATTGAAGAAAAATTACACAGGTAATAATTTTTTTTAGATTTTTCACACAATTAGAATTTTTACACGAACTAATTAAAAATCGATTGGTGCCTAATCGGCACTAGGCGCGTGCTGAAAGGTTAACAACATTAGCGCAAAAACTGACCTTAAGATATCCATATAAATAAAAAAGATGTTCGCAAAATTAAGTCAGTTAAAATTTAACATTGTTTATGCCAGAACTATATTTTTTTTTTGATAAATAATAAAAAAGAGTGTTCAAAATGGTTTATTTTGTACATATTTTAATATTTTTCATTCAAAATATTTTATAAACATAAAAATTGGCTTTTTTTTTAATCAGAAAAAGTCATAGGGAAAGCAGTTAAACAAGAAAAACTTTTCTTAAATCATTTATTTTATCGTTAGGTATTATTATAATAATAGACAGATGTCATCGTCTCTCGAAATACAATATCTTTCTTATTTCGCTGTTGATAACCCGACACGTGCTCCGCAGCCATCTTGTATTTTCTCGCGCGCGTGGTATTGTGGGATCTCTCTTATGACTGGATCTAGTTTCGAAAACTCTCTCGAGTCGATCGCGATTGAACCTCGTTTCAGTCGAGATTGAAACGGTCGATGGAGGTTGCACTAGGCTGGGAGTCGCCAAACTTTTTTAACCGTCGACCCCAACCACTTTCCAAAACCCACATTGTCCCCACCGTAAAGTTTTATTACAAGTGTGAGTGTATGAGCAAAAAAACGTAGTGATCTCTGTATAAGAAAAAAAAAAAGGTCGTAACCCCCTCTCCGTATCGACCCCTGGGGGTCGATATCGACCACTTTGGCTACCCCTGCACTAAGGGAACAGGGTATAAGGCTCTAGTTTAGTAGTGTTACAGAGTATAATACGTATATTTTAATATATTTTTTAAAAGAAACAAAATCACTGAGAAATGTTACGTGTGTTTAACAACGGGTTCGGAAAACTTTGAAAATGTTAACAACGGGTTCGGCCGAACCTGTGCGAACCCGCTGAAT
>NW_019384436.1:208291-233445 GCF_000671375.1 Centruroides sculpturatus
AAAAATTCGTTATTAGAAATCGCGGCCGCCGTTTCATGTGCTGTTCCGCAACGAAAACCAGCTTTAAGCAACGGCGTAGTCGAACGGTACACACTCGGTAAGTAATCCTATAATTTTTTGTTTATAGCATAGTTTATACGGATTACTCCCAAAAAATTATACGTGTTTTGGAAATGTTGATACAAATTAGTCTACAATCGGTTAATTTTATAGAAGAAAACCTTTCAAACAGCCTTAGTCCGTTAAGTTCCCACCTATCGAGCTGCGATTGGCTCATGTATTTAATCATTCCTACAACGTAAAATTCGATTAGCGTGGAACGTATCTAAGCGTTATAGAGGGGGGTCTACTGTAATATTTTATGAAAATTATTTATTTCTTGTGAATTTCAGAAAGACTGCGATCTTACCTATACTAATGAAGATTTAAATAGACGTAATTAGAAAATTGGATGACCTGATTATAGATTCATATCTTAATCCAGAAATTATTAATCGTGTGAGGAACCGGAGGTATACGAAAAATTTCGGTATACCACTTAATCGGCTACAGGATGATAAACCCTGCCAACTTCGTCACTAAATGGCTTAATTAAAGTAGTCCGAGGGGAGGACGCGAGGTCTATCGATAAGACGTCCGTGTATATTTAGAAACAAATAAGAGGCTATTTTTAAAAAATGAATTTTATTTAATAAAAATAAAATTTTAAAAAATAGTCTACATAATTTGGTTTTAATACAGACCCTATAATTTCTATTTCTCGCAAGAGAGAGAGTTTACAACTCGTTGGACTACACCGTTGAACGTCTGGAGTACCTCAAGAGACGTTGACCACAACAGGAATTCTCGAGTTAGTGGGAATCAGACTTTCCTCTTCTAATGTTGGCGAGAACTGCCTGGAATGATCTTCAATTGCTCTTTTATGCGCAAATTTCTCCAATCATTATCTAGGAATCAGATCATCTGACAGAATGATCTGATGTGTCAATTGACTAAATAGTGTGAGAAAATCAGGATAAGGAGCAGTTAAAAGAAGTTCAATTTCCGCTTTTGCCATTAAAGTAAAAAGTGTCGTCAGTTTTTCACAAGAAGGGGCCTTACTTTAGTGACGTTTTATCGCTAAAGTTCTGGAACACATGATTATAATAAAGGTTGTTTTCAAAAAATATTTTTGGACAGACTGAGTCTTTTTTGATTAAATAAAAATTATCATCCGGCGAAATTCTACAAATGAAAATTTTCGAAATAATTCGTTATCAGAGGAAAAAGACCAAAATCTAGATTTAACAACGCAATTATCAATTGGATATAAAGGCTTGTAATTTCCTAACTGGACATAATGAAAACTCAAGATGTCTGTAAGACTGCCAGTTCCAACTTTTTACTTTATTGTTTTGATTGGATATTTTTTGTGTGTTTTTAAGGAATGTTTTAATGTTTTAACCTGACGACCCAGTAGCCTCAAAAAAAAGGTCTGGTCGTCGAAGGTGTTCTGGAACAGATGATTAGAATAAAGGTGGTTTTCAAAAGATATTTTTTGACAGACTGTGTCTTCTTTGATTAAATTAAAATTATCATCATGCAAAATTCTACAAAATATTACAGATGAGGATTACGATCATGCTCAATTAGTTTGAAACATATTTTGCTGTAAAACTTTCAAAGACTATTTAAAATTCTAGCAATATGTAGATACAATATCATTAGCAGATATATTCCAAAATTTTAGAAAATTAAGTTTAACATATTATAATTTAGATCCTGTATGTTTCATAACAACACCTGATTTAACGTGGAATTGTGGTTTTAAAATGATAAAAATCCAATTAGAATTATTTAACGATCTCAATATATACTTAAGGAAAAATAAGTTTAGCGGAAAAAAGATTCACAAAAGCAAATTATTTGTTAATACCTGAAACTTATGATAAAAATCAACTACATAATTATATAATGTGGATAGACACAAATAATCTTTATGGGTTTGTAATGAGCGCATATTTATCTGTATGTAATTTTAGATGGTTGTGTAAAGCTGAAATAAACGCTTTAGACATATGTAATATAACTGATGAAAGTAACATTTGATATATCATAAAAGTAGAAACTATTCATGACAGTCATAATGATTTACCGTTAGCTGCAGAACATATTAATATCCCATATGATCCCGTATTATCTAATTATCAAAAAAACGGTATTGAATATATTAAATTTAAAATATGCTAATACTAACGAAAAATTAATTCTTACTCTTTTTGATAAAAAAAATTATGTAATTTATCATAGAAATTTTAAATTTTATCTAGAAGAAAGTCTGATAGTAACTAAAATTCATAGAGTACTAGCATTTTGTCAAAGTGCATGGCTTAAAAAGTATATATTATTTAATAATAAAAAAAAAAACAAGAATCGACTAACGATTTTGATAAATCATATTTTAAATTAATGAATAATAGTTTTTTCGGCAAAACGTGTCAAAATGTGAGAAAGCGGATTAACTTAAAAGCAGCTACGACATTAAATCAATATCGCAGATATCTATCTAAACCTGATCTAAACTATTTGTAGAAAATTTTCAAATTATAAACGATAATCTTACAATTTTTAAAATGAAAAAAACCTAATTAACTTTAGAAAAACCTATTTATATAGGTTTTTGTGTATTATAATTAAGCAAATCACATATATATGAAATGCTTTATAAAATATTTAAAAACAGATATGGGAAAACGTTCATTTATTATATACTGACACAGATTCTCTAACATATCAAATTTATACAAACGATGTTTATAAGAATTTTAAATTCTTTCCCAATATTTTTGATTTTAGTAACTCTCTGAAAACACAAATTATATAACGAAACAAATAAAAATAAATTAGGATGTTTTAAACATGAAAAAATGCCGTCAAAACCGATAATTGAAGTTTGTTCTCTAAAACCAAAAATGTATTTTTATATTTTCGATAAACAAAATAAAAAACTGCTAAGGGAGTAAAAAATCTGTAGTTAAAACATTTAATCACGATAAATATAAAGAAGTTTTATTCAATACTGAGCTATTAAGACATTAACAATACGGAATTAAAAGCAAAAATCATGTAGTAACAACATATCTACAAAATAAAATTCCTTTTTTTCCATTTTACGATATAAAATTCATCTTAGACAATGGAATAGACGTGCTATCGTTTGGTCATTACAATTTTTACTTTTAATTCTTACAGATATTTTGATATCATCATCATCACAATATGGGATTTTAATAGTGTACAGAAGAAAAACTACTTATGTAATACATAGCGTTTGTAGTAAAACTTACCCCTGTTTAAAACAGATGTATAATGAGGCAGCATTGTTAAAATTGCTGAATAATAAACCATATGAATGTAAATTTTTCATAATAAAAAATAAATTAACATTACCGATATTTAATAAATATTTTATATGTGATTGTATGAAATGTAATAATATGTAAATATTTTATTTTCTGGAATTTGTATATTTTAAAAAGTTATCTGACAATGTTAAAACCCCAAAAAAGGCTTCTATGGGAGTAGCTGGATATGATCTATTTTGTAGCAACAACTTGAAAATTAATACAAATGAACAAAAAATAATATTTATAGATTTGGCTATTGAAATGACAAATTATTGTGCTTGAAATGAGTTAATTACGCTATAATAGCTCCAAAATCTTCTGTATCTTTCAATAACATTATAATTAATGCAGGAGCGATAAATTGTGACTACCATGGAAACATTGGAGTCATGATGTACAATTTTAATCAAGAAATTGTTACTTTTAAAGCTGGAACGGCTATCGCACAAATAATTTTCGAAATAATTAATCACCCAACCCTTTAGAATTAGATTCATTAGATATCACTGACAGAAATGAAAAAGGCTTTGGTGACTGTAATGGTATTCTCTTTTCTCAAAAATAATTTTGTACTCAAGTATTATTCTGTATATGTACTCAATTCTTATTTTGTAATGAACTCAAGTATTTGGTATACGTACAGTATTCATGTTTTCAAATAAAACAACAAATAATATAAAAAATATTTATTTCTTTGTAGACAATATGCAACCCCCTAGTGACTGGGTAACTTTCTTGTCTATAGCATTAGAATGTACTATTTGTCACTTTAAAAATTCAGTTGATTCTTAAAATTTCAAAAATAATTCAGTCTTATATTATTTCAAATTGTGAGACAAATTTTTTACTCAGAAATAATTCCATTAAACAAATTTTTTGTTTAAATTATTTACTCAACAAACATTAAAAATTAATTTTTGTAATTAGAGTGTGTCAAACCACTACTACTTACATAAATTTAAATAACTGATGTGACTAAGTCCTTATCCCAGAAACCCTCACTCAAATCATGCGGAAAAGTATATCCGAATGAGCATCGAAAAGGGGTGTGGTTTTGGCATATGTGAGAAATTCTGAAATGAAAATATCCCAGAAACCATTGACCAAAATTGGAGTTATCCCAGAAACCATCGTATTTTTGTCCCTGCTCGACGTCTTTACCTCAAAAAGCTGAAAAACTGGAATAAAAGATATAAACTATTAAACTTTTACAAAATTATCCCAGAGGTTGTCAATCCTATATTACTTATAGCTGATGAACCATACCATAGATGTCACATGATTACGCACTGAAACCTTTGTTTTAACAGTTCTACTTTAATGGTAATGAGAAAATATACATAAGGTTGTTGTTATGAACAGACGAATTTAATGCAAGACTGACCACTCAGAAGACAATTATACTTTATTTTAAAGTTTAATTAAGGACTGAGTTTAAGTTTGACACCACCATTAAAACTATTTTCTGTCGTTGAAGCATTAACTGGAGTTAATTTTAAGCAAAATAAAATGAGAATTTCGCAGATTGTTGTACCACCACAAAAAAGAGCAGTGCATATAATATAAATAAAGCTATACACAACGCCAAATGTGACTGCCCAATAAACTAGTGTGGTGCCCAGAGAATTGCTTGTTTTTTCTAGTAGCTTTTTCCAGATTAAAAGAGAAGATATATTAACAATTGCCGGAAGTTCGATGGTGTACATGTACTAATAATGGAAAAAAATGTGTAAGTTTATTATTTTGTCACAATGTAGTTTGCAGATATTGTGACAGAACCTATTGCACTATCTCACATAACATCGCAACATGTGGACTTCTCAACAGTCTCGAATGTCCAACAAATTAATTTCTATATGAAACGGCACAAAAAGAAACTCACTTGGCAATCAGTTCTGAATCCGTTCACAAAACAGGTAGAAATTTCTTGATAAATCATGTAGAATTTCTTAAGTCGAGTCAGAAAATTATTTCCTCTAAAACGTATTATTTACTTTCCTTTATTGTTCCGTGAAAGGTTTGGTTGGCCTTGATCTTTACCATTACAGTCTTTGGATTAATATTTCGGAAATTCGTGAAAGACAATAATGGAAAACCTTGGAATTTAAGGAGAACGTACTGGTATTTGATGACAACGTTAATGTATCAAGGTAAATGTCCACAATATACACTGTTTTTTAATTTGTAACAGTAAATTATAATTTTTGGCGTTAATTTTCAGGAGTCAACAGCAAAGACGTGAATCGTTCATCTTCTAGAATAGCATTTGGCATCTGGTTGCTCATGACAGCAGTCTTGATCTGGGGTTACGCAGGAATATTAACGTCATTTATGACCGTACAGACTGACGAACCGGTTCCGAACACATTCGATGAATTAGCAGAAGCCATTAAAAGACAAGAATATACATGTGTACTGCTTCCGCATATTTACTTAAGTCAATACTTATTGGTAAATAGTACATTTAAATGTTTTACTATTTCATTTTTACGTTGTTTATTTTAAATGATATAAATTTATTGAGCTACAATTTGAAATAAATTGTTGACCTATAAATTCCCACTGTTTTCTGTCTGGCTGTCTATCTTTCCCTAATCTCGAGAATGGAGTTAGATAGATGAAATCCGACACCAGATATGAAAACCGTTCGGGAAGGAGGCCCCGATTTATTGTATACGAACTTCCGATGCAAAATCACGTTATTTTACCCAACGTTTTTCCCCTGTAAGGAGTTAAATAAATAATGTCATTATTTACAGTATTATGTACAAGGGAATGACACTACTAATTTGGGGTGAGGAGCATATATTTTAAATTTAATAAATTTTTCAAATGCGACTATAAATTGCAGTCCGGTATTATGTCCACGTCACAATAAATAATTGCTCTTATTATACTTATTTTCTATTGTTTAGACATTAAAATAAATTATAGGCCTATAATAAGTCTTTTAAAACACTGTAAAGTATGGTTTATGATTAAAACTGAATTTAACAAATTTTTTNTTTTTTTTTTACTTTTTTTTATTTTTCCAAAATTGGTTTTTGAATGGTACCTTTCCCTGTGGATAGCCAACTTTACAGGGGCCTGCAACCTGCAACGGTGGCTTTCCTGCACGACTCGCTGTCGTGCAGGAAAGATGCCAGTCGTCGGTTAGCTTTAAAAATAATTTATAAACGAAAACATGACAAAATATAAAATGAAAATAAATTTATTGGCAAGTTTTCAATCTTTATTCAGTTAGTTTATCTTTATTCAGTTAGTTAGTGATCTTTATTCAGTACGTAGTAATTTTATGGATTACATTCGATTAATTCTAATTGGTGTTTTTACTTAAATTTAACTATTAATTACAAATTGTTTAGTTTCATGTTTACGTTAATAATTCGTGAAAAAATAGATTTTATACTGGAACTATTGTTTTTTTACCAGATGTGAAAAGGCAACACTTCCAGTTCCTCTTGCAGTTTTAAAATTATGTCTTAAAGCAGATAAAAAAGTTCAGATTCTCCAAGTGGTGGGAAAGGTATTTTCTTCATTTTTTCATTTAACAAATATGTTTACAGTTTCTTTCATATAAACTTTATCAGACGGCATTCAAAGAGCAGGAAAAAAAAATCTATTTTAAATCCTTTCTTTCTCGCTGATTACACGGAACCTTTTACTCACGACTGTTATGGGATAGATTATGCCCATTAATATGGACGTGGTTTTCAGGATAAGCCACGATATATTTTGCTCAAACCATAAATGAAAACTACTCGAATATTAATTTAGGTCAGATTTTCGTGAAGTAAACTTTACGCCTCGAACTATCACGTGTTTACAAAATTTGTTCGCGTCTGTCATTGTTAGTCTAGTATGACCTTTAAATGAAGTTTATACACAGTATAAACAATTGTAATGTAGTATAGACTATAAAATTTACGTTTGATTTGAATGTCACTAAAGTTGGGGTAACGATTCATTTTTATTTCAAAATTATAAATATAGAGATTTAGAGTAACAAAGGATTCTGTAATTAATGTTTATAGAAACGTTTTCTTATTAAAAGGAAAATGTATTTTAATTAAAGGTTGACTAGTTAAATGTTAAAATTTTACTTATTAATAATACAATTAACATATTTAAATCAGTATAAGGTCTCATACATATAGAAGTATATACGTAAATTAAATTTAAATGTTACATTGGCATTTTTATTCTTAATCTGCCAATGATAATTACAAACTGTTAGTTATATATATTCTATCACTGCTATGCAAATATTCCTGAAAAATTCTGTCGGTTTGAATTTAGTTCATGAAAAGTATTTTTGATGTAATTTTTACATAGTATTTAAATATTTAAATATTTAGATAGGATTCTAAGCGGTAAAATCTAAAAAAATATCAAATAAAATAAATTATCTCATTGAAAAGAAAATAAAAAAATAAATTGCAATAGTTATACAGGTGATAAATTTTATTCCGGATATCACTTGTCGTGAAGGAAAGATCCTGAAATGGGAGATCTGGTCGACTGTACCAATATAAATTTTTAACAACGTGCAAATAGCGAGGTGTCATAAAACGCTATAGCTTCTCGCGATATACAGTCTTCAGGGCCATTCCACATCGCTGGGAGCATCTGACAATATTCCTGTCGTGCAATTTGAAAAATGGCAAAAAACATTTCACATTTGACATCTGCAATATGAAGAAATCGAATTTCATTTAATTTCCATTGTACATAAAATATAAATTATGTGTTCATTGCAATATTTAACAATAGACACTATGTAGTGTCTATTGTTAAATATACAGGACTAGTTACTTGTGAGGCTTAAAAATTATGACAATTAATACAATTGCTCCAATGAAAGATGTGATAATACTCGAAATTTCAATTTTATTTTACTGATTTATTTGATATGTATCATTTTATCAAATAGACAAACTAATATACATCACCGAATTTCCGGCATCATTCGTTTCAAAGTTTTGTCAGATTAATTATTTTCCGAACCATCCGTGACAACATGTAATAATAATTGTTCAACACGCCTCCAACCCATAAATTAGACATTTCTCACGTGTCCAAAATTATATCTTCGGCTACTATAAACTCAAAGTAAATAACTACGTAAATGAAATACAGGTACAGCAGCAATATAGGATTGACAGCCTCTGGGATAATTTTGTAAAAGTTTAACAGTTTATAACGTTTATTCCACTCTATCATCTTTTTGTAGGAAAGTCATCGAGCAGGGGCGAAAATACGATAGTTTCTGGGATAATTCCGATTTTGATCGACGTTTTCTAAGGTATTTTCTATTTCATAATCTCTCACATACCTCAAAACCACACCCCTTTTCGATGCTCATTCTGATATACTTTTCCGCATGATTTGAGCGAGAGTTTCTGGGATAAGGACTTAGTCACGTCGGTTATTCAAATTTATATATATATATATTTAAACTAATATTTATTTAAATTATATGTTTTAATATATAAGAGATTATTTTTTGATCGGTGCCCTCTGTCGACGAAATTATTATTATTATTTAAATATTAAAAAAATAACGAATAGTCCCTAACTATAGACTTATCCGTTGCGAATTGGAATGTGCTACTCTTTATTTTACGTTTTATCTATTCTTTTACGCTATTTTTACAGGAACTAATTAAAAATCGATTGGTGCCTAATCAGCCCTAGCCGCATGCCGACGGGTTAAAAGTTAATATGAAATTTTGACTTAAACTTTGATGTTGAGAAACAAGATCCCAGTTTAAGCGATCGTGATATTGAGTCAAAAAGTTTTCTGTTAGCTGTTGATAATGGCAAACATAGTCCTAATTAATTCGATGAACTTTCGTAAAAAATCAGAGGAGTAACGTCTGCTTTTCCAAATTTTATTCCAATTTAATTTATGTTGGAAATCGTTAATAAATTCATTTCTGAGATTTTTTACCGAAATAATATCCCAATCAACATTATCTTGAAGTCTTTTTTTCTTTCTGTCAAATTTAATCTGTAGAATTCTTTCCAATCAAAATTTGAATCTACTTCGCCAGTTATCATGCCTACATTTCTGAGATCCATCACAATATGAAATGATCGATTTATTTTCGACTTCTTCCTCCGATATTAATATGAAGAGTAATTAGTTTTATTGATTGTCTTGCTTTATATAATCTTTTATGTTGCAATTGACTACATTTTTTGTTTTTGCTGATAAACTCGTTTTAAATCAATGAACGTAAAATATCATTTACAATTCTGGTAGAATTTGTATGCTTCGATTATTGTAAGTTTCCTTCGTCGTAAGAAGCCATCAAAAATGATTTACTTTCATCAATAACTCAGGTTTGAATTCTACGGAATATGGAAGTTTAATGATTGGCGAAAAGTTTTGTGATTTAACCGATTTTTCTACCAATTTGATGCAAGGTAACTTTTTAAAGAGGAGGCGTAGGGAATTAATTCGGAAAATGCTGCGTGAAAATATCTATGAAAAACTATTAAAAAGAGTTATATGATGTTATTCAATGTTTCAACCGTGGTTCGTGGAAGAGAAAAATATTTATTTTAAATGTGGTTTTCCCGAAATTATGGAAACTTTGAATTTAATAATTATAGACGATTTTAATGCATTCTGTAACCGAAAAAATTGTAGCATTATTTACCGTACAATCTCATCATTAAAATATAAATGTTATATTGATAATGCAAAATTTATTTTTCGTAATAAAGTAATGAAATATATACAGTTGACCCCCCTATAACGTGCGTTCCTATAACGGAAATTCCTATAACGTAGCGAAATAATTGTAGCAACATAAGTATAAAGGAGCTCCTAAAACGTCTTCGCCGACTCGTTTCGCGAGAAGATTGATAGAATCTGGACCAATAGCGGATGAGCAGCCGAACTACTTTACTCCGCAACACGCTACGGAGCAACTAAATATACATAAATTAGGTACTGTATATATAAATATATATTAACTTAATGTATTGTAACTTTATTATAATTATATATACAGTAGACCCCCCTATAACGCTTAGATACGTTCCACGCTAACCGAAAATTACGTTCTAGGAACGATTAAATACATGAGCCAATCGCAGCCCGATAGGTGGGAACTTTACGGACTAAGGCTGTTTGAAAGGTTTTCTTCTATAAAATTAACCGATTCTAGACTAATTCCACTCAACATTTCCAAAATACGTATAATTTTTTGGGAATAATCTGTATAAACTATACTATAAACAAAAAATTATAGGATTACTTACCGAGTGTGTACCGTTCGACTACGCCGTTGCTTAAAGCTGGTTTTCATCGCGGAACAGCACATTAAACGACGGCCGCGATTTCTAATAACGAATTTTTCGCATAAAAATAACTTGACCTTTGGAGACATCATTAATATAAATAATTTTTATGGACGTTGAATAAGAAGTGTTTCTTTCACAAGAAATGTATAAAATTAGTGCTGTATTAGACTTACGGTACCTAATTTACATACTGTACAGACGATAATAAACTCAACTTACTAGCCTAAAATCTCCGTAGCGTGTTGCCAGGCGGCAGAAAGCATATATATAATTATAATAAAATTACAATAAATTAAGTTAATATATAATTATATATACAGTACCTAATTTATATATAATTAATATATAATTATATGTACAGTACCTAATTTATATATAATTTATATATAATACTAAACAGACGATAGCAAACTCAATTTAGCTGCTCCGTAGCTTGGCGCAGGGTCGGAGGTAAGTAGTTCGGCTGCTCATCCACTATTGTTCCAGACTCTATCAATCTTCTCGCGAAACGACGTTATAGGAGGTACGTTATACGAAAGTTTCTACAATTTTTTCGTTACGTTATAGGAATTGTCGTTATAGGAACGTACGTTATAGGGGGTCGACTGTATATCAAAGAAGACACAGTCTGTTCAAAAATATCTTTTGAAAACCATTTTTATTCTAATCATCTGTTTCAGTGTTCTAATCTTTGATTAAATTAAAATTATTATTCAGTAAAATTCTACAAATGAAAATTTTCGAAATAATTCGTTATCAGAGGAAAAAGACCAAAATCTAGATTTAACAACGCAATTATCAATTGGATATAAAGGCTTGTAATTTCCTAACTGGACATAATGAAAACTCAAGATGTCTGTAAGACTGCCAGTTCCAACTTTTTACTTTATTGTTTTGATTGGATATTTTTTGTGTGTTTTTAAGGAATGTTTTAATGTTTTAACCTGACGACCCAGTAGCCTCAAAAAAAAGGTCTGGTCGTCGAAGGTGTTCTGGAACAGATGATTAGAATAAAGGTGGTTTTCAAAAGATATTTTTTGACAGACTGTGTCTTCTTTGATTAAATTAAAATTATCATCATGCAAAATTCTACAAAATATTACAGATGAGGATTACGATCATGCTCAATTAGTTTGAAACATATTTTGCTGTAAAACTTTCAAAGACTATTTAAAATTCTAGCAATATGTAGATACAATATCATTAGCAGATATATTCCAAAATTTTAGAAAATTAAGTTTAACATATTATAATTTAGATCCTGTATGTTTCATAACAACACCTGATTTAACGTGGAATTGTGGTTTTAAAATGATAAAAATCCAATTAGAATTATTTAACGATCTCAATATATACTTAAGGAAAAATAAGTTTAGCGGAAAAAAGATTCACAAAAGCAAATTATTTGTTAATACCTGAAACTTATGATAAAAATCAACTACATAATTATATAATGTGGATAGACACAAATAATCTTTATGGGTTTGTAATGAGCGCATATTTATCTGTATGTAATTTTAGATGGTTGTGTAAAGCTGAAATAAACGCTTTAGACATATGTAATATAACTGATGAAAGTAACATTTGATATATCATAAAAGTAGAAACTATTCATGACAGTCATAATGATTTACCGTTAGCTGCAGAACATATTAATATCCCATATGATCCCGTATTATCTAATTATCAAAAAAACGGTATTGAATATATTAAATTTAAAATATGCTAATACTAACGAAAAATTAATTCTTACTCTTTTTGATAAAAAAAATTATGTAATTTATCATAGAAATTTTAAATTTTATCTAGAAGAAAGTCTGATAGTAACTAAAATTCATAGAGTACTAGCATTTTGTCAAAGTGCATGGCTTAAAAAGTATATATTATTTAATAATAAAAAAAAAAACAAGAATCGACTAACGATTTTGATAAATCATATTTTAAATTAATGAATAATAGTTTTTTCGGCAAAACGTGTCAAAATGTGAGAAAGCGGATTAACTTAAAAGCAGCTACGACATTAAATCAATATCGCAGATATCTATCTAAACCTGATCTAAACTATTTGTAGAAAATTTTCAAATTATAAACGATAATCTTACAATTTTTAAAATGAAAAAAACCTAATTAACTTTAGAAAAACCTATTTATATAGGTTTTTGTGTATTATAATTAAGCAAATCACATATATATGAAATGCTTTATAAAATATTTAAAAACAGATATGGGAAAACGTTCATTTATTATATACTGACACAGATTCTCTAACATATCAAATTTATACAAACGATGTTTATAAGAATTTTAAATTCTTTCCCAATATTTTTGATTTTAGTAACTCTCTGAAAACACAAATTATATAACGAAACAAATAAAAATAAATTAGGATGTTTTAAACATGAAAAAATGCCGTCAAAACCGATAATTGAAGTTTGTTCTCTAAAACCAAAAATGTATTTTTATATTTTCGATAAACAAAATAAAAAACTGCTAAGGGAGTAAAAAATCTGTAGTTAAAACATTTAATCACGATAAATATAAAGAAGTTTTATTCAATACTGAGCTATTAAGACATTAACAATACGGAATTAAAAGCAAAAATCATGTAGTAACAACATATCTACAAAATAAAATTCCTTTTTTTCCATTTTACGATATAAAATTCATCTTAGACAATGGAATAGACGTGCTATCGTTTGGTCATTACAATTTTTACTTTTAATTCTTACAGATATTTTGATATCATCATCATCACAATATGGGATTTTAATAGTGTACAGAAGAAAAACTACTTATGTAATACATAGCGTTTGTAGTAAAACTTACCCCTGTTTAAAACAGATGTATAATGAGGCAGCATTGTTAAAATTGCTGAATAATAAACCATATGAATGTAAATTTTTCATAATAAAAAATAAATTAACATTACCGATATTTAATAAATATTTTATATGTGATTGTATGAAATGTAATAATATGTAAATATTTTATTTTCTGGAATTTGTATATTTTAAAAAGTTATCTGACAATGTTAAAACCCCAAAAAAGGCTTCTATGGGAGTAGCTGGATATGATCTATTTTGTAGCAACAACTTGAAAATTAATACAAATGAACAAAAAATAATATTTATAGATTTGGCTATTGAAATGACAAATTATTGTGCTTGAAATGAGTTAATTACGCTATAATAGCTCCAAAATCTTCTGTATCTTTCAATAACATTATAATTAATGCAGGAGCGATAAATTGTGACTACCATGGAAACATTGGAGTCATGATGTACAATTTTAATCAAGAAATTGTTACTTTTAAAGCTGGAACGGCTATCGCACAAATAATTTTCGAAATAATTAATCACCCAACCCTTTAGAATTAGATTCATTAGATATCACTGACAGAAATGAAAAAGGCTTTGGTGACTGTAATGGTATTCTCTTTTCTCAAAAATAATTTTGTACTCAAGTATTATTCTGTATATGTACTCAATTCTTATTTTGTAATGAACTCAAGTATTTGGTATACGTACAGTATTCATGTTTTCAAATAAAACAACAAATAATATAAAAAATATTTATTTCTTTGTAGACAATATGCAACCCCCTAGTGACTGGGTAACTTTCTTGTCTATAGCATTAGAATGTACTATTTGTCACTTTAAAAATTCAGTTGATTCTTAAAATTTCAAAAATAATTCAGTCTTATATTATTTCAAATTGTGAGACAAATTTTTTACTCAGAAATAATTCCATTAAACAAATTTTTTGTTTAAATTATTTACTCAACAAACATTAAAAATTAATTTTTGTAATTAGAGTGTGTCAAACCACTACTACTTACATAAATTTAAATAACTGATGTGACTAAGTCCTTATCCCAGAAACCCTCACTCAAATCATGCGGAAAAGTATATCCGAATGAGCATCGAAAAGGGGTGTGGTTTTGGCATATGTGAGAAATTCTGAAATGAAAATATCCCAGAAACCATTGACCAAAATTGGAGTTATCCCAGAAACCATCGTATTTTTGTCCCTGCTCGACGTCTTTACCTCAAAAAGCTGAAAAACTGGAATAAAAGATATAAACTATTAAACTTTTACAAAATTATCCCAGAGGTTGTCAATCCTATATTACTTATAGCTGATGAACCATACCATAGATGTCACATGATTACGCACTGAAACCTTTGTTTTAACAGTTCTACTTTAATGGTAATGAGAAAATATACATAAGGTTGTTGTTATGAACAGACGAATTTAATGCAAGACTGACCACTCAGAAGACAATTATACTTTATTTTAAAGTTTAATTAAGGACTGAGTTTAAGTTTGACACCACCATTAAAACTATTTTCTGTCGTTGAAGCATTAACTGGAGTTAATTTTAAGCAAAATAAAATGAGAATTTCGCAGATTGTTGTACCACCACAAAAAAGAGCAGTGCATATAATATAAATAAAGCTATACACAACGCCAAATGTGACTGCCCAATAAACTAGTGTGGTGCCCAGAGAATTGCTTGTTTTTTCTAGTAGCTTTTTCCAGATTAAAAGAGAAGATATATTAACAATTGCCGGAAGTTCGATGGTGTACATGTACTAATAATGGAAAAAAATGTGTAAGTTTATTATTTTGTCACAATGTAGTTTGCAGATATTGTGACAGAACCTATTGCACTATCTCACATAACATCGCAACATGTGGACTTCTCAACAGTCTCGAATGTCCAACAAATTAATTTCTATATGAAACGGCACAAAAAGAAACTCACTTGGCAATCAGTTCTGAATCCGTTCACAAAACAGGTAGAAATTTCTTGATAAATCATGTAGAATTTCTTAAGTCGAGTCAGAAAATTATTTCCTCTAAAACGTATTATTTACTTTCCTTTATTGTTCCGTGAAAGGTTTGGTTGGCCTTGATCTTTACCATTACAGTCTTTGGATTAATATTTCGGAAATTCGTGAAAGACAATAATGGAAAACCTTGGAATTTAAGGAGAACGTACTGGTATTTGATGACAACGTTAATGTATCAAGGTAAATGTCCACAATATACACTGTTTTTTAATTTGTAACAGTAAATTATAATTTTTGGCGTTAATTTTCAGGAGTCAACAGCAAAGACGTGAATCGTTCATCTTCTAGAATAGCATTTGGCATCTGGTTGCTCATGACAGCAGTCTTGATCTGGGGTTACGCAGGAATATTAACGTCATTTATGACCGTACAGACTGACGAACCGGTTCCGAACACATTCGATGAATTAGCAGAAGCCATTAAAAGACAAGAATATACATGTGTACTGCTTCCGCATATTTACTTAAGTCAATACTTATTGGTAAATAGTACATTTAAATGTTTTACTATTTCATTTTTACGTTGTTTATTTTAAATGATATAAATTTATTGAGCTACAATTTGAAATAAATTGTTGACCTATAAATTCCCACTGTTTTCTGTCTGGCTGTCTATCTTTCCCTAATCTCGAGAATGGAGTTAGATAGATGAAATCCGACACCAGATATGAAAACCGTTCGGGAAGGAGGCCCCGATTTATTGTATACGAACTTCCGATGCAAAATCACGTTATTTTACCCAACGTTTTTCCCCTGTAAGGAGTTAAATAAATAATGTCATTATTTACAGTATTATGTACAAGGGAATGACACTACTAATTTGGGGTGAGGAGCATATATTTTAAATTTAATAAATTTTTCAAATGCGACTATAAATTGCAGTCCGGTATTATGTCCACGTCACAATAAATAATTGCTCTTATTATACTTATTTTCTATTGTTTAGACATTAAAATAAATTATAGGCCTATAATAAGTCTTTTAAAACACTGTAAAGTATGGTTTATGATTAAAACTGAATTTAACAAATTTTTTGTTGATTGTTTCTAGATTTGAATAACATTCTTACTGATGAAAACAGGAAATACAGAATATATTATTTTTTTATAAATAAAATCTTTTCATATATTTAAGTGGTTATTTTTATTCGTGATTTCGGATGCTCACACAGAAAACGAATTATTTTTATTTTAAGTATTCTATTAGTAAAATATTATGTATATGTACAATTGAATATTATTTGATTAGAAATTATTTTAAAGGATGTCTTCTTGTCTTATGTTAAGTGTTTCTTTTTAACCAGAAATTTTAAAAGGACTAAAAATAATTATTAACAGATTTTAATTTTTAACGTAAAATTATAAAATTTTCAAGTTGAAATCATTCGAATTAAGACAGTTTTATGTTGTAAATAAATGGAACATTTTATTTTGGTCACGTTTCACCTTTATGAGGTCGAGAAAAAACTACAAGATGGGTAAAATTAAACTCTATTGAACCGAATTAAATGAAACACGGTACGCATGCAATTTGGATCACGAAGAAGAGGATTACTGTGTGAAAATTAATTGAAATTATCACTATCAGTAAAATGCGGCAGTATTCGATCGAAAGTGTATATTGATGGCCGTGAATTTATTTAAAAGATTCTGCTAAGTGGAGCGTGTGCACACCTTATCGGTGGTGAAGAACAAAATAGTAGGACATGTCTTCATATTCCTTCCGAAAAGTAACATTAGCTAGTTGAAACTAACGTTATTCTTGTAATAAAATGTTGTCCACTTGTCTTAAAACTGTCATCTTTGCAGCGACAAATTTTCCTTGGCGGTAAAAATTTCAACTACATTTTTATATTTTTAAATGTCTCCCTTACGAATTGCATTCATGTGTACAGAGTTTTGTTCGTTTTTGTTCAGTGGAACAAGCTCTTCTCATGTCTGAATAACGTTAGTTTAATTATAACCACCCCGTATTTCCTAATTTGTAAAAATTTCGATTTTCAAAAAATATTAATTAACGAGATTTAATTTTCTTCTTTATAGGAGACAAGAACAAAACACGCAAGACTTATTATTAGAGAAAGCGAAAAACATATTTTGGTTATGAATGCAAAAATGAGACAGAATGCTACTTCCCTGAAAATGTTTCTAGCGAATGCAGCAGATACCAAATCTAATAATTATCGTGAAGCGAAACATTTTGGAAAAAAATTGTTTACCGACATGATTAAAAAAGATTGAATGGTGGTTATTGGAACTTCTTACGTTGAAGGTTTTGTTGCAGCTGCTTTTGGGTCAAAGTTTGTGAAATCTGATGATGTTCTTTCTACAGTGTATGAAGTATTTATCATGAGAAAAGGGTTTCCGTATAAAAAACAATTTAACAAACTGTAAGTTAATAATTTACTAATGATAAAATATTTTAAAGAATCACAACTATTGCAAATTATTTGTGTATTTCTAGAATACGACGAGCATTTGAGACAAAAATTTTTAAAACTTCAAAAGTTCTTAATGTACCCAGTTTTGAAGATGCTATGAAACCTTTATCCGTAGAAGATTTATACGGTGCACTTGGAATCCTCGTTATAGGATACACTTTGTCCTTTGCTTGTTTCCTCACTGAAACAGTTCTTGGAAAGTTACTCAAATAGAAACCTGAAGTTATATGTTTCAGCAACTTCAGCTTAACCTGTACGACATCAATCTTTACAAACTTTACATATGTGAAGGCATTCAGTGAACAGCA
Source organism: Centruroides sculpturatus (assembly GCF_000671375.1). Taxonomy (NCBI): domain Eukaryota; kingdom Metazoa; phylum Arthropoda; class Arachnida; order Scorpiones; family Buthidae; genus Centruroides; species Centruroides sculpturatus. Next base: position 226,598 of record NW_019384436.1, read on the forward strand.
ACGTTGCAGATGCTATAATAAAGCGTATGGCTAAAATAATGTTACGTGATGTCGCTATCTGAAGGCATTTTGAAAGCAATCTGCCATTGTTCGAGCAAATATCTACTCGGTTACAATAAATCGCTTTAAAACAGCACATTTTGCTTTTTTTCGGTCACTTTTTAAATGATTAAAATAGTATATCGAAATTTGACAAACTTATCTTTAAGTTAATCGTAAGCGTAGAACAACAAAAGAGAATTGCAAATACAAACATACAATACGCATAAATGTTCTACTTATGGTTTATGAATCAAAAATACATCTGTTAACGAAGCGAATACGACTAGCCAACCTTGCAGCATTGTACAGAATGAGCGCTAAATGCACCCATTCTTTTTACTTTTTATCTAGTTATATTTTTAAAATGCATTTGTCAAGTACATGAAATTATCTTATAATGTAAAATATTGGGAAAATGCTGCGCATTCACGAGTAGTGCCCGAGTGAAAAATCATCAAACTTTGGCAGTTGGTTTCGGGTTCGTATTTCACTAACGAGCCTGGCCGTGTTCAGTTTTTCGGGTTTTCTCCACGTGTCTGAAACTTGAATAGGGACCAGTTTCCTTTAGAAGGTCCTCGAGGAAAGGCTGGCAGATTGTATTTTGTTTCGTAATATAAATTCTCCAGCTTATATCACTGAGCTCTGCATGTATTTTTACATTTAATCTTTTAAATTTTAAATCGATGTGAAACAGAGAGAAGTAAACGAAAAATAATGTAATTACTTTCTGAACATCAGTCAACTGTAAAATTACATTTGACAATATTATCCATAAAATTCATTAATTTACTCAAATAACGATGTTAGAAATTGTTGTAATTAATTTTAATTTACGTATTCTATATTTTAATGGATGAAAGTAAACACGTTTATTCTACTTAGTACCAACTTAGAATAAATTTTAAGTATAGAATTGAGTTAAACACTTGATATCCACACAGAGTGCAAAATCATATCTTTTTTGATGCAATTCGAGGTCCCCGTAAATTCCTCATTTATGTAATTTACAAATAAAAGTTACATCTATCAGTAGAATTACCCGTATTATAATTAACGTATTGTAATTGTAGTGTATGAGACTGATAATCTGTAAATTAAATGTAATTTGTTATTGAAAAATACCAGCTTCCGTTTTATTAATCAACAACGTTTTATTTTATTTTATTTTATTTTTTGCTTGGCTGAATGTCACGACTTGGTGAATTTATAGACACTTGGTAAATAATTTATCATCAACTCTTTTTAATCCACTACCTTTAATTATAGAGACGCGTTTCGGGCTTTCGCCCCCTTCAGTCTGTTACATAATAAACATATGTATGAGTTTTTATAATACTTAATAATTCTATATGATAATTAGAAAAAACCTACCATGACAACCTGAATAACATACATGTGACGATCGAATCCCCCGTTACAGGGTTACATTTATTCTATACGTCTAGGTCATCTTAGGTGTATTCCTCGTAGATAGGTTGTATCTGGTGAACATCTGTCCGGCACCTTCCGCACTACGTCTTCCCATCTACCTTTTCTCTCCCTGCTAACTTGACTGCTTCTCCCGTTTGCCTGGCAACGTGCAACATCTCTCCCAGATTGCTGCAAACAGCCATGCCTACAACTGTATAAATATTCTTCTTGAGATTTTTTATTTTAATAGTTGTATCAGTTTTATGAATTTTTATGCTTAGGTTCTTGTTAATATTATTTCTGTCTGTAGTAATTTCGTAGCTTTATTTAAATTTTCCTTTGTGCCAATCTTTTTTCCCTGTGTACTATTACAACATCAGTTTTATCTATGCTGCAGTTATGAGTTGTGCAGTGTTCATATAAACAGAGTTAATTCTACTATATTTTAAATCCACGATGTGTTCTTTTAATCTTGTTTCCAATTTTCGTTTTGTTTCTCCAATGTATGCTTTTGGTGGTTCGCATGCAGAAGCCGGCCCTACAATAGGGCGAACGGAGCAGCCACTCCAGGCGCTAAGTCCTAGGAGACGCCTCAGTGGTAAAGAAAATTAAAGGGTATAAATTAGGAGTAACCAAGGGGGAGCAATAATAGGATCTCGCTCCATTCTAAAACTTGCCTTTGGCCGGCACTGTTCGCATGTGCGAAGTATTTTGTAAATATCAGTAATGTTGTATTTATTTGTTTGTTTACACCAGGTTTAGCCTGCCGGATTCTTTTTTGTAAGTTTCTGTAAGTTGGTGCTAGTTTTACATTTATTTTATCGAAACGTTTATTTATCTGTTCAAAGAATCCACTAATGTAGGGGAAGGATATGTATCTTACTGTGCTTTTATCTTTGTTTTGTTTATTTTCCAGCCTTTTATTGTAGATTTTACTTTCATAGTTTTTATATTATTCGTTGTGGATAGTATTTTAATAGAAATTTAGTTCGTGGTTCGCTAAGATGGTTTTTCTTCTTCTGCAATGTGCTTGTTCTGCATACTCCATGCTGAATATGTATTCTTTTATGTACTGTGGAATGTTTGAATTGTATTTATTAATCTCGCATGGCTTTGTATGTGGCTCGAATTCAATTCTGTTTGCCTTTCTGGGTAATTTAATGTCTAGGTAGTTTGTTTCTGTGTTTGACTCGTTTTTGACCTTACATTTAATATTATCATTTAATTTGTTTATTTTTTTTCCATTTCTTTCAATTTTATTATGTTTTGTCACATAGTATAATTATGTCATCAACATATCATTTATAAAACTTTATGCCTGTAATGTTATTAATAGCTAGATCTATATCTACCATAACAAGTTCTGCTAGTTTTGGGCCTACGACTGATCCTATGCTTATGCCTGTTTGCTCTGTGTAGAACTTATTGTTAACTTCAAAAGAATTACTCTTATAAACGAATTGTATTAAATTAATTTCTTCTTCTGTTGCTTCAATCTCTTTTATTGTACTTTCTATTAGGTTTCAGGTTATCGAATGGTACGTATTTACTACAGTATATCTAGGCTTACAACTTTGTAATTTTTCTTTATTTTTATATTTTTCATGTCGCGTATAAGTTCATCTCTGTGTTTAATGGAGTATTGAAAAATAGGGAACATTTATACAGTTGTAGGCGTGGCTGTGTGCAGCATTCTCGGTGAGATGTTGCACGTTGCTAGGCAAACGGGAGAAGCAGTCAAGTTAGCAGGGAGGGGAAGGTAGGTTGGAAGACGTAGAGCGGAACGTGCCGGATAGATATCCACCAGATACAACCTATCTACGAGGAAAACATCTAAAATGAACTACATGTATAGGATAAATGTAACCCTGTAACGGGGGATTCGATCGTCACATGTATGTTATTCAGGTTGTCATGGTAGGTTTTTTCTAATTATCGTATAGAAATATTATGTATTATGAGAAACTCATACATGTTTTTATTATGTAACAGACTGAAGAGGGGCAAAAGCCAGAAACGCGTCTCTATAAGTAAAGGTTGTGGATTAAAAAGTTAATGATAAATTATATGTCAAGTGTCTATAAATTCACCAAGTCGTGACATTGAGCAAAGCAAAAAAGAAGACACGGTTCCGACAAATCTAATAAAACGTTTTATTTTTTTAATTACATTACATAATAACGCAAATTATATACAGTAGATCCCCCTATAAAACCGTTTCTTATAGTTATGATTCCTATAAAAATTGTGGCAGTATCCGTAAACAACGGTAAAAATAACTCCTATAATACATAAAACGTCATTGGGCAGCCGAACTACTTTCCCGCCGTCCGTAGCGCCACGCTACGGACGTTTAGGCGGATAAATTGAGTTTAGTATTGTCTGTTCATATAATTATATATAAATTAGGTACTGTACATATAATTATATATTAACTTAATTTATTGTAACTTTATTATAATTAAATATATATTTTTCGCCGTCTAGCGTCACGCTACGGCGAGTTAGGCGACCTATCGTCTGTCCAGTACTGTAATTTTATACATTTCTTGTGAAAGAAACATTTCTTATTTAACGGCCATAAAAATTATTTATATTAAGGATGTCTCCAAAGGTCAACGAAGTTTTCGCAGAAAAATAATATTAGAAATCGCGGCCGCGGTTTGATGCGCTGTTCCGCGACGAAACCAAGCTTTAGCAACGGGCGTAGTCGAACGGTACACACTCGGTAAGCAATCCTACAATTTTTGTTTATAACGTAGTTTATACGGTTTATTTAAAAAAATATATACGTATTTTGGAAATGTTGAGTCGAATTAGTCTAGAATCGATTAATTTTATGAAAGAAAACTCAAACAGCCGTAGTCCATAAACTATGATTCCTACAAAATTGATTCATAAAGAACGGAACGTATCTACTGTCTTATAGGGGGATCTACTGTATTTCTACAGATGTTTCAGATCAGGTTTAGATAGATATTTGCGATATTGATTTAATGTCATAGCTGCTTTTATGTTAATCCGCTTTTTCTCACATTTTCACACGTTTTTCCGAAAAAACTATTATTCATTAATTTAAAATATGATTTATCGAAATCGTTAGTCAACTCTTGTTTTTTTTATTATTAAATAATATATAGTTTTTAAAAGTCATGCACTTTGACAAAATGCTAGCACTATAAATTTTAGTTACTATCAGACCATCCTCGAGATAAAATTTTAAATTTCTATGATAAATTACATAATTTGTTTTATCAAAAAGAGTAAGAATTAATTTTTTATTAGTATTAGCATATTTTAAATTTAATATATTTAATACTGTTTTTTGATAATTAGATAATACGGATCATATGGGATATTAATATGTTCTGCAGCTAACAGTAAATCATTATGCCTGTCATGAATAGTTTCTACTTCTAAGATATATTAAACGTTACTTTCATCAGATATATTACATATGTCTAAAGCGTTTATTTGAGCTTTACACAACCATGTAAAATTATTTACAGGTAAATATGCGCTCATCACGGACCCGTAAATCAGGGGTGTCCAACCCGCGGCCCGCGGGCCGCATGCGGCCCAAGGCAAGTTCCAATGCGGCCCAATAAAGGTGTAAACAAAACCGACAAATGTTTTAATTTTTTATTATTTATTTATTTCAACGGCATAAACTCAGAAAAGAAGTTTCACAAAGCTATAAACCTTTATTTATATTTCAGTTTTGAGTGGAAATTAAATAGTAGTAATTCAAACACAAATAATTATCGTATTTATCTTCAGGCACTTGGCAATACTCATCATCAAGTTTTATTCAGTTGATTAATGGTAGGATATTGGAATTTTTTAACTAGTCTTTTATATTTATTTGTTTCATATCTTTGATTGTTCTTTGCCTTTTCATTTGTATTTTTTAATTCATCTGATTTGTTCTTTGCTTCAAGCTTTTTCATAGTACGTTTCAATCTTCTAATCCGAATATATTTGTATTGTATTGCGGCTCGTAGAATTTTAAAATTTATAGAATATCTTTCTCTTGTGGGTATAGCTTCGGCTATTGATCTTGGTAATGTTAATGTTGTTAAAAGTCTCTTTTCTATCAAATGTGTTTTAAGGTAGTTTACGTCTGTAATATGCCTATCGATCTTACCTTGCAGTTTTTCTCTGTAATTGTTGTTGTTTTTTTGCTGACCTTTATCCATTTTTTTATGATTGTTGCCGTTTCAGCTTTGAAAATTTTGTTCTGGTACTTTTGAAACCGTGCTTGTAGTTATTAGTAGTAATTCAAACACAAATAATTATCGTATTTATATTAATCCCGTTCCTTCGGAATAAACTAAAAATTTAAGCCATCTCTGACACGTGAGCAAGTCCCTCCGACTTGAAAGCCGATCCACCCCTTCGTTCTCACACCTTTTATAATTGTTCTGACCGTCGATTCCGGTAGATAAAACTTCTTTGCCTATTCACAAATTTTCATTTTTGTATCAAAGTTAATCATCAAACAATATGAACACTGATTATCAAACTATCAGCTATGTACAGTACGCTATATCATTTTATTCTCAATAGACATCTCTTGACAGAACAGTCACAAGAAAGATATATCTATATAGCATGCAGCAGCACTGCACCTATGCCAGTTATAGACGTTATGTCTTTAAGCCAACGACTACCACACTAGTAATTCGGTACACGGGGGAAGAAATATACGCGACGGTTTGCATATAATTTTGTACATATTCATTTTAACTTGCACAACCCAGAGAAATATTAATTAACGCGGGAGCCCGAAGATAACTCACTCAATCCCGGAGTTTCCGAGTTAAACCCTGACAGGTGGCAACCCTACGAAATTCCCTAACTGGAAAGAATGAAAACTCAAGACGTCTGTAAGACCGCCAGTTCCAACTTTTTACTTTATTGTTTTAATTGGATATTTTTGTGTGTTTTTAAGGAATGTTTTAACCTAACGACCTAGTAGCCTCAAAAGAAAGGTCCGGTCATCGAAGGTGTTCTGGAACACATGATTAGAATAAAGGTGGTTTTCAAAAGATATTTTTGGACAGACTGTGTCTTCTTTGATTAAATTAAAATTATCGTCCGGCAAAATTCTACAAAATATTACAGGTAAGGATTACAATCATGCTCAATTAGTTTGAAACATATTTTGCTGTAAAACTTTCAAAGACTATTTAAAATTATAGCAATACGTAGATACAATATTATTAGCGGATACATTGCAAAATTTTATGAAGTTTAACATATTATAATTTAGATCCTGTATATTTCATAACAACACCTGATTTAACATAAAATTGTGGTTTTAAAATGACAAAAAACCAATTAGAATTATTTTACGATCTCAATATATACTTAAGGAGTCGGATTATAGAACG
>NW_019384436.1:233786-284288 GCF_000671375.1 Centruroides sculpturatus
TTTTATCAAATAAATGAATTTATCTATTTCTAAGTAAAAATTGAAAGTGACTGTAGAAGTAATTTTTTAAAATATCCTATTTCGTGATAAAGTTTTAATACTTATTATTATAATCTAGACATGTTAATTTTTAAATATACTTGTATATTGAACCACAAGTATATATTATATATACTTGTGGTTCAATATACAAGTACTTTGGGCCACAAGTATATATTATATATACTTGTGGCCCAAAACTCCTTGACTTCTTCCAATGCGGCCCAGAGAAACAAAAAGGTTGGACACCCCTGCCGTAAAGATTATTTGCGTCTATCCACATAATTATATAATGTGGATAGATGCAATTATAGCAATATGTAGATACAATATTATTAGCGGATACATTGCAAAATTTTAGAAAATGAAGTTTAACATATTATAATTTAGATCCTGTATATTTCATAACAACACCTGATTTAACATAAAATTGTGGTTTTAAAATGACAACAAACCAATTAGAATTATTTTACGATCTCAATATATACTTAAGAAGGAATAAGTTTAGCAGGAAAAATATTCTACAAAAGCAAATAATCCATTGATTTTTATCATAAATTTCAGGTATAAACGGATTATTTGCTTTTGTAGAATATTTTTCTCGCTAAACTTATTCCTCCTTAAGTATATATTGAGATCGTAAAATAATTCTAATTGGTTTTTTGTCATTTTAAAACCACAATTTTATGTTAAATCAGGTGTTGTTATGAAATATACAGGATCTAAATTATAATATGTTAAACTTCATTTTCTAAAATTTTGCAATGTATCCGCTAATAATATTGTATCTACGTATTGCTATAATTTTAAATAGTCTTTGAAAGTTTTACAGCAAAATATGTTTCAAACTAATTGAGCATGATTGTAATCCTTACCTGTAATATTTTGTAGAATTTTGCCGGACGATAATTTTAATTTAATCAAAGAAGACACAGTCTGTCCAAAAATATCTTTTGAAAACCACCTTTATTCTAATCATGTGTTCCAGAACACCTTCGATGACCGGACCTTTCTTTTGAGGCTACTAGGTCGTTAGGTTAAAACATTCCTTAAAAACACACAAAAATATCCAATTAAAACAATAAAGTAAAAAGTTGGAACTGGCGGTCTTACAGACGTCTTGAGTTTTCATTCTTTCCAGTTAGGGAATTTCGTAGGGTTGCCACCTGTCAGGGTTTAACTCGGAAACTCCGGGATTGAGTGAGTTATCTTCGGGCTCCCGCGTTAATTAATATTTCTCTGGGTTGTGCAAGTTAAAATGAATATGTACAAAATTATATGCAAACCGTCGCATATATTTCTTCCCCCGTGTACCGAATTACTAGTGTGGTAGTCGTTGGCTTAAAGACATAACGTCTATAACTGGCATAGGTGCAGTGCTGCTGCATGCTATATAGATATATCTTTCTTGTGACTGTTCTGTCAAGAGATGTCTATTGAGAATAAAATGATATAGCGTACTGTACATAGCTGATAGTTTGATAATCAGTGTTCATATTGTTTGATGATTAACTTTGATACAAAAATGAAAATTTGTGAATAGGCAAAGAAGTTTTATCTACCGGAATCGACGGTCAGAACAATTATAAAAGGTGTGAGAACGAAGGGGTGGATCGGCTTTCAAGTCGGAGGGACTTGCTCACGTGTCAGAGATGGCTTAAATTTTTAGTTTATTCCGAAGGAACGGGATTAATATTTTCGGCTCTGGTCGAGTGTAGGAGGGAGGAGGGCCGTCGGGAAGGTGACAGGCTATATACGTGTAAACGAAGAAACAGATTTAACAAAAAAACAACAATTTATTAGCTATCTATAAAGACAGTACAATGACTATTATCGATGGAAAATTCTGCGTCCCTAAAACGCAAAGGGCCGAGAGAGAGTTCACAAAAATTTGTTCCATACCTCTTTATGTCGATCTTTGAGGAAATTATTTTATCCAACACTAGTCGTAAGACACAAGATTCGTAGGACACAATATATAGATAGGACGCACTATTTGGATAGGACACAATATTTAGGCAACAGTTGATGAACGACTCCCCCGAGAGGGGAAAGCAAGGAGCTTTTATAGTTTCGTTGTGGGAAAATGGTCACGTGATGGATTGTTGTGAGGTAAAAGGTACGTGGATGAGTCAATGTTGTCCCTGGGCCCATGCTAACTGTCAACTTTGGAGTTGGAATGTGGGATTGTTTTCGAAGTGGATGGATGTTTACATTGAACGGAAGGGGAAATCGGAATTTTTCTCTTTTTTAAGTTAGGTTTTATTTTAGGTTTAAAGGAAAATTTAATTGGGTTTTTAGAGAATACGGGACATTACTCGAAAAAAATCAGTAAAAGTTCCGGATTTCAGAAAGGTAAAGAAAAAATTCTCGAAGCTGTGTAAAATGCTGAATCCTTAAATTCAAGCATCATTTGTAAACTTTACAGTATTATTGCTGAGCTGGAAACAATGTTGAAATTATGGTGCGATAATCAAGTCAATGTGAAAAATTGGCCTGTTGATCAGAACACGGTGTGCTCTCAAGCTAAGCTGGTTTTTGAGAAATTGAAAGAGGACTCTAGAGAGGTGGCTAAAGATGAAGAGTTTAAAGCTAGTAATGGTTGGTTCAGTTAATTCCAAAGTTGCTGTGATTGGCATAGCATTGCAGAAAGTGGAGAGGCAGCAAGTGCTGATAAAAAGGCTGCATCTTACTATCCAGAGAAATTCAAAGCTATGATAAATGAAGGTGGCTATACTAGCCAAACCATATTCAACATAGATAAGACTGGCCTGTTCTGGAAAAACAGGACTAAAAGAACGTTTATCACGCGTGAAGAGAAAACCTTTCCAGGTTTCAAGGCTGCCAAAGATCGATTGACAGTGATGGTTGGCGCGAATGCAGCTAGTGATTGTAGTTAAAACCTCTCTTAGTTTATTGCTCGGAAAATCCATGAGCATTGAAAAAAATCTAAAGCTGGTGCCTGTGATTTGGAAGTCGAATTGTAAAGCTCGGGTGGCAGCTTCCCATTTTGAGGACTGGTTTGGTCATCACTTCATACCTGAAGTCAAACGTTATTGCCAATCTAAACAAATTCCATTCAAAGTGATGCTAATAATCGACAACGCACGAGGTAACCCCCCTGCAAATTTAACTAATTTTGACCCACGTGTGAAAGTTGTATTTTTGCCACCAAATACAACCAGCTTGTTTCAACCAATGAATCAGGGAGTCATCAAAACATTCAAAGCTCATTACACGAGATGATTGTTTGTACATCTTCATGAAAATATGAGATAAAACAATGAGCTCTCTGTTAAAGACTTTTGGAAACTTTTTTTTCTGAATTATTGTTTTCTTTAGTCTCCGGACCCAATGAAAAATAATTTGTATGTATTTATACGCGAAATTATACACTGAGATAGGCTAATTAGACTTACGCGGTTATTTTTCGGTCCACCTATGGCGTATGTTCGTGGTATTACTGTATTATTAACTCGATTAACAATAGGAAAATCGCCCATATTTCGTATTCGAACACCTCTAATTAGAACACTTCTGATTCGATCAATTAGTGTTAGAAAAAACCTGTGTGAACATTGTCTACAAAAATTCTTAAATGGATTGCATCATCTAAAAAAAGTATATTTCGTGGAAAGATTATTGACATCTGATCATTATACTCTATCCTATCTTGCATAGTTCGGTGGTGTAACAAACTTAGCAAAGCAGCAGAGAAATTTGCCGAAAAAAATTGTCGAAGTATGGCTATTGAGTCAAGACAAATATACGCTACATAATACAGTACGAATAAATTATATGTGTTGTAAAACTAAAGCTTTATATCAGGGAGAATTATTTCAATCTGATCTTATGGATGTTCGACAATTTTCGAAAGACGATAATGAAATAAAATATTTATTTACGACTCTGTTTATTTATTTATTAACATCGATAGTTGTTAATAAATATTTTTAAATATGCCTATGTAATTCCGGCTAATATCAAAAAGCCTGAAACGAAAAAATAAAAGTTTTAAAAAATATTTAGAAAAGAAATATTCAGGTTTCTCCATACTGATAAAGGAAAGGAGTTCATGAATTTTGTTATTAAAGATTTGTTTAAAAAACATCAAATAAATCATTATTATACTCTTAACAAAAGAAAGCATCGGTAGTAGAACGATTTAATAAGACTTTAAAACATAAAATTTATCGTCTTATTACTTATCAAAATTCTATAAATATATTGATAAATTAAATGATTTGGTAAAAAGCATATAATCATAGCATACATCAAAGTACAGGAATGTCACCAGCTAAGGTCAAACCTAAATATCATTTGCAAATTTTAAATCGTCTTTGTGGTAAAACAAAAGCTAAAATAAAATATAAATATAAAGTCGATGACAAAGTTAGAGTTTCTAAAAAAAAGAAAAACTTTCACAATAGGTTATCTACCAGATTGGAGTAAGAAAATTTTCATTATAAATGAACAACATCCTACAATACCTCCCACTTATGTGTTGAAATATTATAATAACCAGACAATTAAAAAATCAATTTTAAAACGAAGAATTGCAGAAAGTAGAAATTGGATAATTTTTATGTGACTCTAATAAGCACTGCAAGTATGTATTTTTTCTAAAACATACTTAATCCTCCTTCACATCGAAAATCAATCCATCGATAAATTTAACGGGATCTTGGAAAGCTGCATTATCGCAGATACCAATATCTGGTTCATGGGTTAATATCTCTAGTTAAAATAACAAATATGTCATTACTACTAAGGAAACAAAGGCGCAGCAGGGCCGTGCGGTAGATTTTCTTAGTATGATGGAAATCTTCGAAATGTCGCCTCTTAAATGCCGCTTATGCCACCGTTTAAATGCTGCTTATGCTGCCCCCTTACGTTGCCGCCTGATGTGGCTGCACCTCTGCATCATAGCATGGAACGGCCCTGTCGTTTAGAATATAAGCTGAAGACTTGGCTACTCTAATTCCATTACAACCTGTGCTACAGAATAAATCAAATAATATATTCAAGAATATTACGAATAATTTGAAAGTTTTAAAAAAGGACCATATTATTAAATTTTCTTTAATGAAACCGATAGCACAATGAAATTTCAAGTCGCTATTGATTGTGAATTAAATATATCTCCAGATACTAGTCCTATATTTCTCTATATGCTGAATTTAGATAACCAAAATTTTTCATTATAATGTGAAAATAACAAACATTTCAATATACTCCACGTTTACAAAGTTTTAATGGAGAATTTCTTTCTTTAATCGAGAAAAATAGATATATGGAAGAAATAAGAACCAAAAATGTTGAAAATATTTAATAATATAAGCCATTGATCGCTCTGTTTGTTGATTTGTCTTGGGACTCCTAAAACGCCCACTAGGGGCACTCTAGCAATGATTTTAACCCGTTTGCTACCCACCAATTTTTAATTTTAATGTAATTAAACATAAAAAAATACTTAAAACTGAAGAAACGAAAGAAATGTGTTAATTTTGAAGACAAAGCTTCAAAGTTAACGCATTTCTTAAGGCAACTTAAGAAATGCGTTAAGGCGTTAAGGCGTTAAAGCAGTTAAGGCAAGACAACTTCCATTGTCTCGCCTTTCCGCGAAATTTGACACCAATAAGTAATTGTGTTTACAGCTGGATGACCTTGAGAACAGCTGGTATCATCTTTCGCGGAACATTCTCATAAAATCTACAGGAGGATAAAGGTTTAAAGTAGAGTGAATACTAGCTGGCCGTATATTTTTAAACATTTATCAAAAATTACGTTTTTATTGCAATTTCCTACTCCCAACTTAATTAAACGTATATATAATCAAATATATTAATTTAAAAAATTTAAAAACTATTGGAGGTCGTTTTTGGTATCAGAAACTAGCTTTAAATAACTTTACTGAAGTAAAAGCGGTGCACTAGAATTTAGAACAATAAATAAAATTTGATAAAAAATCCGATAAAAAACAATTAAGTGTTAATCGTGCGTCATTAAAGGTACATTAAAATCGCGATAAAATTTTTTGCATGGAAAAAATATTTTTAAAAAATTTGGAAACAGAAAACATCCAAAAATCAAAATTAATTAATTAATAATTAAATTAACAATAAATTATTTTTATTTGTAATAGGAATATATTATTGACTAGCTGCAAGAACCCGCTTCGCTGGGTTTTTATTTGTTCGTACATTTGTATGTAATATAGTGTTTTTTATATATAAAAAACTGTTTTTCTAAGTAATCTAGAATCTAGCTGCGAGGACCCGCTTCACTAGGTTTTTATTTGTGGGCAAAAAGTAACAATAGTGAAGATTAAGATAATTACATTATAGCCAATCTCACCCGTTTTCACAGAATGCGAAAATTAGGTCCCCCGTTTCCAGACTAATTAGAAAATTTTCACGTGTCTAAAAATATGTTCGATTTCCCGCAAAAACGCAAAAAACCGCCTGTAAATCTTGCATGCCACTTTATATTAACACTTCCTTTGTTAACATTTTGATTGTTAACACTTCCATTGTTGACACTTCCATTATTACACATCTTCAAAATCAACTACTTTCAACCCCATATCTTCCGCACCCTTATAGCTATTGAGATGCAACCACCATAGTGCACAAATGGAGACTTGGGGCTACTACCACATACAAACACATTCATGTGCGATGTGTAGTTTTGGCTAAGAAGTGAAATATAGGGACACACACGTCCATTTTTATACATATATAAATATAGATATAGATATATAGATATATATTATTATTTATATCACAGAATAACAACTCTGCTGGTAGAATGCCCTTCCTGTGGAGAGGGAAATTCTTCTCTGAGGAAAGGGAATTCCCCCCCACAGGAAAGGAAAGATTAAAGATAATATATAAGGACATGGTTCTCCTCTCCGCGGGGTGAAGAATTTTCCTCCACGGAAGGGGAAAAATTCTTCATTAATATGAATTTATTACAGTAGAGCGTCGATTATCCCTCAATCAATTGGGGACTGGGATTGTTCGGAAAATTGATGTTTCGGATAGCCGATTATGTACGAAAAAATATATTAACCTATCCCATGTTGAAAATTTTCTCGGTTGCGTGTTGCTTTGCGTTGAATTTTCGTTGATGTTAAGCCTAACGAGGCTATTGTATCATAAAAAATTATTTTTTTATTTTGTACAAACAAATAAATATATTGAAAAATATAAAAACAATAAAAAATTATACTTCAGAAGTTAATTTAGTATCAAAAACGTAAAATATTTGAGTAGCCCAAGACATGGCAAACGATTGCAGCGCCACAGCACTGGCGAAAATTTAAATTTGCCGACTGGAATTCTTTCGGATAGTTGACGTTTTGGATAATTGACTTTCAAGTAATCGACGCTCTACTGTATTTATACCATAGAAGGACACCAATGCTGCTAGAACGACCACTAAGGGGTGGTCCAAGCTACTTTTATTACACATACTAAGAGGATTATATGGACAAAAATATTTCTTAAAGCATATCAGATAATAAGTTTTAAATTGCTCCCAGAGAAAAAGTTATTATTGAAAATTCCACGGGGATCTTCCATAAAATTTAATAGGCATTTAGAAACCCTAATGTATAAGTTTGATCAATTTGCCAAAGGAGAATTTATAAGAACTAATCCTTTAGAATTAAATGCAGGCATGATGGAAATTTTTGTATATTCTAATATAATAGAATCTCATTATGTAGGCAATAGAAAATTATAGATTAATTATAGAAAATTAAATAAAATCACTAAAACAGACCCCTATCCCTTACCTTTGATACAAGAAGCACTTAGTTTAATGGGGCAAGCCAGATACTTTTTGACTATGGACACAATATCAGGATTTTGGCAACTCGCCTTGAAAGATAAGGAGAAATCAGCATTTTCTACCCCCGATGGGCACTATCATTGGAATTGTATGCCCAAGGGCCTACGAGAAGTCCTGCCTTTTGGCAGAGGGCTGCAGACTTTATCCTTCATGGGTTAAAAGGAAAAACGTGTCTAGTGTACATGGATGATATCTTAACTTTTAGTTTCGATTTCCAAAGTCACTTATCTCGGTTAGAACAAATCTTTCAATGCCTGGCCAGAGCGGGCTTAAAACTAAAACCAAAAAAAATGTCATTTCTTACGGAGGCAAATTAAATTCTTAGGGCACGATGTTTCCGACGAAGGGATAAGGCCCGATTCCGATAAAATCAACTGCGTCTTATCTTTCCCTCAACCCACAAACAAACATGATATCAAATCATTTTTAGAATTAACCGGGTATTATCGACGTTATATCAATTCGTATGCAGCCATAGCAAAGCCTTTAACCGACCTGCTGAAAAATGACGCCCAATTTCAGTGGGGAAATGAACAAGAGAATAGCTTCGGAAGACTTAAGGAGATAATTACTTCAGCTCCACTACTAAAATCTCCAGACTTTTCTAAACCCTTTTTCTTGGCCACTGATGCCTCTAATAACGCTATAGGAGCCATACTGTAACAAAAAGACGAGAAAGGAGAAATGCTTATAGCTTATGCCAGTCGCATATTACGTAAACCTGAAAAAATTACAGCACCACCGAAAAGAAATGTTTAGCAGTTGTTTGAGCCACCAAATATTTTAAACCATATCTATATGGAAGAAAATTTACTATTATCACTGATCACCGCCCTTTAAGGTGGCTCATCAATAACAAGGACTCTAGTAACAATTCTCGGATCGCCCGCTGGATCATCTTTCTACAAGAATTTGATTTTGAAGTAACCCATAAAGCAGGAAATTGTCATAGAAACGCAGACGCTTTAAGTCTTATCCCAATCCGACAAATCGGAGAAATCGAGGAACTTGATCCCATTTATTCAAAAGCTCAAATCCGAGATCTTCAGAAAAAAGATCTACAATGGAATTCTATAATTCAGAAGCTTGAAACTGATACAGCCCTAGATCCCAATCTGGAGAATCAATTTTTTTTAGATGAGGAAGGAGCTCTATATCATCAACAATCTGTTTTCATGGGAGAACCTTTAGAACAACTAGTTATACCATCGGTCTTAATTCCTTATATCTTACATACATATCATGACACCCCATTTAGAGGTCATTTAGGAGCACAGAAAATGCAACAAAAACTTCGACCATTATTTTTCTGGCAAACTATGAATAAAGATATAAAAATGTATTGTCAAGATTGTCAACGATGCGCCTTACATAAGAGAAAGGATAAACGTCAAGAAGCAGAACTGCAATTATTTCCACTTTTAACACATCTATTTGAACGAACTGCTATGGACATTGTAGATCCTTTGCCTATCACAACAAACGGAAACAAGTATATATTAGTATTTGTCGATCATTTTAGTCGATACGCAGAAGTTATATCTTTACCTAATATCCATAGTAAAACCATTGCCAAAGCTTTTGTTACAAATATCGTCTTAAGACACTCAACGCCTACTCAACTCCTTACAGATCGAGTGCCGAATTTAATCTCCAAAATGTTTAAAGAAGTATGTAAATTACTCCATATAAAAAGACTCTTAACAACTGCATATCATCCTGCATGTAATGGAATAGTCGAACGATTTAACAAAACCCTTATTGACATCATATCACATTATGTCGCCAAAGATCAACGAGACTGGGATGAATGGATCCCTTATGCACTCTTTGCTTACAACACAACCATTCATGCATCTACGAATGATAGCCCATTCTTTTTACTGTACGGAAGAGATCCCATTTATCCGTTTGATTTAATTACTTGTCCTACTAGGACTAGATATGATATCGATGATAACTTTGCTGCAGAGTTACATCTTCGAATGTCTAACGCACACAAAATAGCACAGAAACACGCCGAACAGACAGCTAAAGAACGTCAAACACATCACCGCCGTACTCATAAATTATCTACTTATCATGTGGGAGACCGTGTTTTCCTAAACGAAGTCATTATTTCTCAAGGTCTAAAGAAAAACTAGCACCGAGATGGTCAGGTCCTTTCCGAATAGTAACAGAATTAAGTCCTGTCACATTTATAATCGAAAATATTCACACCAAGAAACAACTCCAAGTTCATGCTAATCGATTAAAACATTGTAGTGCACAATTAGAATTTGAAAGGGAAAAGCCTGTAACTACAACTGTCACGAAACCCCAATCTTTAATATCAGATAATCCAAATATCGCAGATCCATGGGATGAATTTATCCTAACCGAAATGTCCCAACAATCGGAAGACCTACCGGAAATAGAAGAGGAATCGGAAGGAGAGGAAGAACCAACAGAAGAGGAAAAACAAATAGAGGCCACTCCACAACAAATCACACGACCGGATGCAGAGGAAGAGCAACCGGAAACAACGCCTCCTTACGCTCTTAGAAGCCGAGGCCCAGTGCCTGACCAGCCTTAGGTAATGCCTCGACCCCAACGGAGTAGTCGTATTCCTCGACGAACTCCACGGTCTTACTCAACCTCTCCCTATGCTCTTAATCATTATTATTTATCTCTTAGCTAAGGAAGTTACCTAGTCGGAGGAGAGAGAGAAAGGAAGAGAGTTTATAATTTTATTCTAATATCTAATATTATCATATAAATAACTTGTACTCCTGTACTTAATCCTCCAACCTTTCCCCGACCTCCTCGAAATACCAACCGTCACCACTAATCTCAGCCTAAGAAATCCTTCTCTTATTCTCACTCCTCATTTTAAATTCTTCAATTAATAACCTGCTATATGCTAATTACTTTTTCCCCATATTTTTTCTTTCTATACATGGCTATATATCATCACTTTTTGTTTTATTATCATTGTAACCATTAAATCACATATTTACCTGATGTAACTTAATAACAATAATAAACATTTATATTTAGTCATATGTTTATGTTATTGTGGTTTGTTTTCACCATGTTGTCATAACAAGAGAGAGAGAGTACTTAATAACTGTAAACTATAAATATCAATACACGCGACTGTACGCGATGTATCTATTCTTATGATTTTACGACTCTGTTAATATCTCTTTGTCAATTTATAACTGTTAAATTAATTATATAACCTTATTTTATCCCTGAGAGAGAGAGAAAAAAATCAATTATAACTGTTTAACTCAAAATCGATCTTGCCCATTGAGAACAAGCACGATTTTAGAAAGGCCAAGGTGATGTGAAGATCCTAATTCGGATATGTCTATATCAATTCACATTGTAGCTATACTTTCTTTTAATAACTGTCAACTTTTACACCTGGGAGTTAAACATCTGTTAAGTTCTCAGCCTAATAAAGACGGTTTCTCATCACCTTTCGACCTAATATCGCGAGTTTAACAATTCAACATTAGAAAAGAACACAAAGTGAGTCAGTTCTTCCATCGGATTACTTCTACGTAATATCTGTGCTCATTTGGATACCTCTTCGCTTTTGAATATCAAGAATCGTCTAATATCAAGAATCGTTTAATGTCAAGAATCGCCTAATATCGAAGGAACTATTGGACTTAACACTATCTTCCCGAACTTTCTTTCTTACCGACTGGATCCAGATCAAGATATCAAAAAGGTATTTATTGCCACGTGTATGAATTGTAAACTCTCTCTCTCGAGAACGCTCAGTTAACTTTACTATCGAACTTTACTATCAACATATTGTAAGATATGTATTCCTTATCATTACCTATTAAACATTTGTTATGTTAAAACAGTCTACGAAAGAATCACTTCTGGTGCGCTGTCTCTCCTTACATCCCGACTCTGATCGCTCCGTTACGCGACCGCTCGCGTGACCTAAATAACGCGGCTTCCCTGTCCGCCGAGACGCAGTGGTGTCATCCTGACAGGGTACCAAAGAGGTGCCGACCCTTTGGTCACAGTTACAACTTATTTTACCTAAGAAATATTACAGATTTAATCAAAGAAGACACAGTCTGTTCAAAAATATCTTTTGAAAATCACCTTTATTCTAATTATGTGTTCCGGTGTTCTAATCTTCTTTGATTAAATTAAAATTATCATCCAGCAAAATTCTACAAATAAAAATTTTTCAAATAATTCGTCACCAGAGGGAAAAGACCAAAATCTAATAAATCTAATAATAATAATAATAATAATAATATAATATATCTAGTAGATTAAATATTATTAACAATCGTTGGTATAAAACTCATCTACAAACGAAATTTGAACATTGTTCTATGTATGACTTGCGTGACACATAAACTTTAATGCAGTTTTATGGACAGAACAAGTAGTAAATATACTAATACTCTTACATTATGTATTTAACATAATATATAGTTTATTTTATAAAGTAAGGATTATTAGTTTATTATAATTGCTTTATCAATAAATTTTGCTGCATTTTTANAGCATTTAATGGAAATGTAAAATACAATCCTTTTAATTTTAAAAATTACAATTTAAATTATATATGTTTATTAAAAGACAATCAAATGATTCCCCCAAAACCATATACTCCTGATTATACGAATAAGATATATGCAAGAAATTTTATATCATTATTTGAAGATATAGGATGCATTAACCATCATAAAATTTAAATTATATATGTTTATTAAAAGACAATCAAATGATTCCCCCAAAACCATATACTCTTGATTATACGAATAAGATATATGCAAGAAATTTTGTATCATTATTTGAAGATATAGGATGCATTAACCATCATAAATTTACAAATTTATTTTATGACAATTATAAAGATGGATATACTTTATATTGTTTTGACCTTACTCTTGATCATTCTGCATCAGAATCACATATTAGTGTTAGTCAACAAGGAAACATTTCAGTGGAATTAAAATTTTCAACCGATATATTAGTGTGAGATCAGCCTTCGGTACAAATCCATTCGTACCACTTAATTGGCACAGATTATCCGAAATCTGTTCTCTGAGTTTCGGATCGAGAGATCCGATTTTATGTCAAGATTTGTTTGACCGGGAGGGCAGTAATATTTAGGCTTAAGGAGGATTGAAGACGGTAAAGTCTCTATCCGAATTTGTCAGGTTCCGGACACCAGTTTGTCAATTATTCAATCCGCGGACAAACATGCGTGTGATTATTTTATAGATTTGATTCAGAGACATTCTTTGAACAAACAAATAAGATTAAATTTAATTAAAAAGATAAATCAAATAAAAGCAGTACAAATATATGACAATGAAAGACAATAAATACAATATATAAGCTATAAGTCGAGATATATATTTATAGACTTATATTTAACCGATATACGATCGAGAGAGAGAGATTACAATATCGTTATTAAACATACAATCTGTTTTAGTTGTCGTTCGTCTTTTTCTTGTAGGCAAGGGACACTTTAGAGATAAAGTTCATTTACTTCTTTCCATGGGAGATCGAGATGTGAACAAATTTAAAGTATATCTACTATGTGCTAACTCTGGGATTATTCTATGTGACTCGTCTAAGGGCGTTGGCCATCAGGAGAAATATGTATGGAGTCCTGACTCTTCCAGGGGACCTATTCTGAGCTCTTCCGATAACTCAACGAGAGCGATACACGGGTCATTCGATAAGTCCCTTTAGTGAAAGGCAGTTAACGAACCTTACACAAATTGCTATTCTGAGCTCTACGTTAAGTGGGTTTCGCTACGGGTAGTCGGTCGAGATGCGTCTGGGTTCCACGCTATCGATAGCTATTACGTTTTNAGCTACTTACTTTTATTTCTGCAGATAGAGCATTTTTCTTAAAACACTTTGGCTCTAGCGTATCTCGTAATGCATTACATACATATATAACTAATGGTTTCGGAAGACGATAAAGTTGTTTAAAACGTGTATCGTTCAGCCGAAAAGCATCAGCTCGAAGATTAAATTGAGATTCACGACGTCGAATTATAATTTCCTCTCTCTCCAATTGTTCACGAAGTAATATCATTCTCACACCGAACGACGCCATGTTGTTTAGACTTTCGTTATGTTCCTAACGGCAGGTTGAGAGTGACCGATAACAAAAGCTCAGTTATCACACGTGGCTATCGGGACCGAAAACGAAACGTACGGGTCAGAATAGCATTTTCACGGTTGATTAAACGCGAATCACGTGGTTCTGCTAGAAACTGGTTTTTATCGTATCCGTTAGCTTAACGATACTACTCAGAATAGGTCCCCTGCTTGGTTTAGTATTTCGTTAATTTTGAACTTATTGGTGTTGATGTTGTTTTTAATTTTATTTTTTAATTTGGCTGCTAGTGTAACACCATGCTTACTGAAAATTTTTTTGTATTTTTCAAATGTTCCCTTGATATAGGGGAACAACGTATATGTGGTGTTCTCATTCTTATTTTTAACGTTGAATCTGTNCCTGTTTTCAAAACCCTGTACTAATTAGTTACTAACTACTCTAAGAAAAATGGACAGAATTGTGTTTCTTATTCTCATGTTTTTAACGAACTATTTTCTTTCTTAGTTAATTCTACTTTTGGTTAATTTTAACAAGGACTTTGCGTCGGAATGTCTCCCTCGTCACGTGACTTTCATTTCTTTGAAAAGGTTCGAACTTGTTCTCGAAATACACACTTTTTTTTTAATGCTCTGTGGTACAGAGCATTAAAAATAGTACAAATAAAAATAAGTGCCTCACAGAGGCACTTTTACTTATTTGTCCACAATTGGAAACTTAATTTTACTATTTATTCAAGGTAAAATACGTTCTTCGTATCATTTTTTGGATACGAAGAACAAAGCCCTCTTTCGTTTCTGCGTTAAATAGGTTTTCAGTCTACAGTAAAATTTAACATAGAAAATCGCGCCGTTCTGGAATTTCCGTTTAGGCAAGTTTTTTTTTTTTTTTTTTATTCGGGTCCAGTTTTTGACAAGTTTTATCGTAATGATTTTCAAAATCTTTATGTTTATTGCTTTTTTAAATTATTAAATTTAAATTTTTTAATTTAAGATGCTTATTTTATTGATTTCTGTCATCATTGCTTGATATAACCGTTTATATTTCCTCCTTAACTCTAATTTGATAAATTTTCATTTATATCCAGCTGTTAAACTTATAAAATTTTCTTCAAAAAGGACGGGAAAAAAGATTCATTCTTAATGAGCATAGAATAAAGTCTCGAGTATTTGAACTTTGTAAATAGTATACATAATACAATAGTACACATGACTACGTCCCATAAACAGTTATTCCGTATGTGTATGCATACTATTTTGTTTATTTCCACTAATTCTTTATCTGTCAATGTTTCATTAACTTGAGAAATACAATATAATATTTCTTAATAGAAATACAAATGTAATATTTCTTAATATTACATTTATTAACATAGAAAGCCTTGTTTTTAAATATAAAATTCATTTGTTAACTAACTTAAAATTCTGAAAACAGATTTTACTTATGTTCAAAAACTTTCAATTGCATATTTATGCAAACAGATTTTATAATAAAAGTATTATTGAATATAATTTCTCTTGATCAATGTAAGAGAAATAAAAAAAAACGCGTAAGAAGAAAATTTTTAAAATTTAGCCATGTTAGAAGTAAATTTAATCATTTTGGAAAATATTTAAATCTGCTTATTAGTTGATTATTCTTATTATGGGATTCTGTATTTAAAAGACTTAATTCATATATTATCTGAGAAAATTGTCAATTTATTTGAATTATGTTATTTAACATTATTTTTTAAAATAATGTTTTAAAAATAATTTATACCGGTGATACAAAAGTCCTTCGAAATGACAGCCGTTTGTAAATAAACACCTATTAATAATAAATATATGCATAGATAAGCAAAAACAAAACACTAAATTAAAGGAAAAGAATCCAGTTCGCTACTGTATAAAAAAAATTAAGAAAATTAAACATTCTTGACCCCGCAAATGCCTGCTATGTCAAAGGACTTCTGGATCACCCGATAAAAATGCTTCGTAAAAATATATATTACACGTAGGTGAATGTTGTTATTGTTTCGGATCACGGGATGACTACCAAAACTATATTCCGTACCAGAACCATTAGTTTGGATGACGTTCTCTCTCCTAAAGACATCAAAGTTATGCTAAATGTACATTACAATTCCATGATATGGCCCGTTGAAGGCAAGGAAGAAAAAGTCAGTGAAATTTTTACATTGTAAACGTTTTAAAATGTCGCATTCAAAATTCGTTATCTTTTTTTTTAGGTTTACCAGAGTTTAAAGAACGCCAAAAAAGCGGGATTGCATGTTTATAAAAAAGAGGAATTATCAGATCATTATCATTATAGAAATCATAGACTTATTGCACCAATAATCCTCTTTGCAGACAAAAACTATAATATTTTACCGGTAATTTTATTTAATATTTATAATATATACATATTGACTTAATAATAAATATTCTTCTTTAGTTACGTAGTTCTTCTAAAGTGAAACCGTATTATCCTCTTGCATCTATTTTAACATATTTACAACCGGGACTTCATGGTTTGGATCCGTTTTCTGAAGGAAGTGAAGACATGAGGACTATATTTTTCGCTTCGGGTCCAAGTAAGAATTTACTCTTAAGCAAATTTTCGTTGAAATGCTTTAAAATTAATAGCAAAAATTCTTTACAGGTTTCAAAAAAAATCACGTGTCTCCTCCATTAGAAATGGTAGATCATTACAACGTTTTTTGTCACGTCCTTGGCATAACGCCGCTTCCCAATAATGGTTCTTATGATCGAGTCAAAGAATTTTTAATTCCGAAAACTGTTTATACATAATCTTGAAAATTTTCATTACGAGGAAATAATTTATACAACTATTTTTCTACAGCATCTATTTACAACCAAACTTTTAGCACACAAATAAATTTCTGTATATAATTCTCACATTTTCAACATGTTATTTTTTTAAATTAAAGTAGTCAAGCAATTGTAAATTTATAACTTTTTGGATAATTTTATATACTTTGTCACGAATTATATTAAACAGTATAGTTTGACATCTCTTGAATTTTCTACTACCCTCATTTGTTGTGCAAAATATAAGCTACTATTTATTTAATGCAGACGAGCAGCGATAGTAAAGCACCCGTAGACAGTGAAGCATTACTGTCAATATGGCATCCAAAAAGAATGGATGATGCAAAATTATAATAACAAAAAAGTTCGTTCCGAGTGTATTTTAAGGAACATAGTCTATATTTTCAAACTATGTGCGTAATAATACGAATGTATATGTACTGTATGTATACATACAGATGAAATACTGTACTAATATTTATGAATCGCCATTATTTTATCTCTAAAAACTTTTAAGCAGCACGTTACTATAATTTTGTTGCCATGTTCGAGAAAGAAAGCACGATTATTATCCTAAGTGTTATTGCTATACGTCTGCATGCATATTTTTAATTTATTTAAAATATTTGTTCTCCATCTCAAATTAGTAGTGTCTTGTCCCTGTACATCATACTTTTCCTGATAACAACAGAATTATGCCGGTTATCTATGTAATATTCAGGAAAAAATTTTTGAATTGAAATCATATGACATCCTATCTCGACTGGAAGGTCCTATATCGGGGCCTCCTGCCCCTAAGCTTTCAATATCTGGTCTTGACATTCGTCTAATACTGTTCTCGAGATTACGAAATAACAGACAAACAAACAGACGGATAGACGACAGTGGAAATTTATAGGTTCAATTTTTTTCAAATTGCAGCCCAATAATTCAAAATGAAAAAATCTAACTATTCTTCAGTGCATCGACATTTTTGTATATACCACATCAGTTCTATTGCTATGAACTTCCAAAACTACATTATATATTCACGGCAATTGTTCACTAGGACGGAATCAATTTAATATTTCATTTATTCAGTGTAGTCATTTATTCAATTTTTAATGTAGCATATTAGATATATGCTACACTAAAAATTTAAAGAAATCAAAAAGAATGCTTGTCTATCGAAAAATCTTGCATATAAGAGGGTAGCTAAGAAGTGACTAAAATGTATTTAATATAATTAAATATCTGCAAGCATAAAATTTTTCATGTCGTTAAACGCCAACTTCATTTTGTGTTTCCAAACTGTACAATCCATTTATTTACGTCCTCTATCGGTGTGATATTACTATACCCTATTGATTTTTCATTGACTACCCAAAATGCGTTTTCTCTCGAGGTGCGACCGGTGATGACACAACTCGTCATAAGCGTGGTTTGCAGAAATGAACCAATGAAAATACCCTAGTTTCTGTAACAATGTAAATCTCTCTCTTAGCATGCCAGAAATACAGAGATCCTTTATAATTATTTTTTTAAATTTAGTAACGCTTTGAACAGTTCCTTCAAAGAATTTACAGGTGAGCGAGAAGTTTTGTTAAAAGGGATGCAATTTTATACATCACATCAAACTTTATTGTAATATACAACATAAATTTTCGATAAAGAAACATATATAACAAAGTATCACAAATTTCGAAATCTAAACGAAAATATAAATATTCATTCATAAATTTTTGAATATTTGAATTTTAAGTCTACAGTTATTTTAATAACACTTACAGTGAAACATATACACATTTTAAAGTTTTAACTAAATATGATCTAATATTAAGTTTGTAAAACCGCGTTATATTTTACTTGAAGTTTAACTTCTGATCCGATTTTTGAATCAATTACTATTTAAGAAATTAAGTTCAGGTTACTATTTAAGAATATGATAAAATCTAAATTTTTTGGCGCTAGCCGCTTTCTTCGGAGAGTAGTCAGTTGTTTTTCTTTTAAAAAAAACTCTTTCTGGAGGCACTGATGTTCCTGGTATACATAGATATTTTATGGCAAGTTGATATAATTCTGGAAATATTTGCTTATGATTTTTCCAAAACTCCAACGGGTTTTTAGATCTCTGTAAATAAGTCATTTCTAGATATTGCCTTATCATCAGGATTCCTATGGAGGTACGATTGCAATTAGATTTTACCTGTGCCACTTTATCATCAAAA
Organism: Centruroides sculpturatus; assembly: GCF_000671375.1. NCBI lineage: Eukaryota > Metazoa > Arthropoda > Arachnida > Scorpiones > Buthidae > Centruroides > Centruroides sculpturatus. Next base: position 252,812 of record NW_019384436.1, read on the forward strand.
TATTCCCAAACAGCGTTAGTATTTGTAGAAAAGGATCTTGTGGAAGTGCTCTGTTCTTGATTTTTAACAATTTGAATGTCACTTTCACGTAATAGATCAGACATTTCTTCATTGATCCATGTTTGGGCTTCATCACTATTTTTTGGAACGCCAAAACCAATCTTTTTATAACGTGGATCTAAAAATGTAGACTTAGCAACTATTTTGTTTGTTTCGAGAAATCCGAAACGTCGGCTGATGGTGATTATCAGTTCATTTTTTAACTTCTCTCCCACTGGAGTTTCTGGTTTAATATTTTTTAATAAATGATGTAGACCTCTAAACAAAGGTACAACGGAAGACATTGTGGGATACATTTCACCAGATAAAAGTGTAGTGAGATGTTGCAAAGGTTTCATTATAGCAACACAGTCTTTAAGGATGTTCCATTCTTCCTCATTTAGGAAGTCACGTGCTTTCGGAAGATCTGTAATGACAACTGAAAGAGCATCTTTTATTTCCATAAGTCTTTCGATCATTATCAATGATGAATTCCAACAGGTAGCCACATCTTGTTTAACTTTTAAAATTGGGTAACCCATTTGAACTTGCACTTTTTTAAGTTTCTCTATAAATAGCACACTATGTTTAAAATATCTCACTAGCCCTCTACATTTTTTAATAACAGTATTTAATTCAGTAATTAAGTTAATTGCTTCATTAATACTCAAATTAAGGGTGTGGACTACACAAGAATGGTGATGTTTTTTTAAATAGTCTATTATTGCACTTTTTATATTGGCTTTGTCGTCTGAGACTACAGTCACAACTTTATCGAATACATCCCATTCTTTCAATATTGTTGATAAAACGCTGCCAATATTTTCAGCCGTAAGGGTGTTTATAAGTTTTCTAGTGCATAACACGCGAGCATGCATTTCATCATCATGAATAAAGTGAGCAGTCACAGTTAAGTATGTTTGATTACTGACAGAAGTCCATATGTCAGTCGTAACTCCTACATTTTTCACTTGACTTAAAATAGATTTTAGATTGTTAACGGATTCTGAATATAAGTTGGGCAACATGTGGTTTGAGAGGGCTTTTTGATTAGTAGTATATATAAAGGATTCAGTTTGTTTACGAATTCTCTAAAACCTTCATCATCAACACTTGAAAGTGGTTGGTGTTATCATTTTAATTAATTTATTATCGATTTCTTTTCTATTCACTTCAGAGAGTTTAGTTTGTGAACCATACAGCCTTAAATGGAGGCCACGATTAGAAGGAAATAGAATAGAGTCTGCTTTCCTTTTAGGTTTTTTCTTCTTACCTGAAAGAGCAGGACCAAAATCACCAGGAATACTTGATACATTAACAATAGATGGAAGAGATGATGAAGATAAAGCTGAATTAGTTGCAGAAGCTGATAAACTTGAAACTGTAGATTGATCTTGTAATTGCAATTGCAAAGGATGCATTCTTTTTAAATGTTTCTTAAGATTGCTAGTATTTCTAAAATATTTAATTTCTTTTTTACATAAAGAACACATTGTAGTTTTTTTTAATTCATTCTTTTTAAAAATTTTCCAAACCACAGACTTTTTTGAACCTGGCTTCATCCTTGATATTCAATACAAATATTCAATTTTATTATCTGCAAATTGTCATATACCAAGCAAAATATCTCTCACTCCTCCTAATTAAACCGACAATGTTGCTACAATAGAATTTTCTCTTTTCACAATATTTAGTTTTTATTACTTCAGGTTACTTTTTTATAATGCTGTTTTATTAATCTGATTGAATACTTGTATATTAAAAGTTACTTATGGACTTTATCCGGGATGTAGTAAAAACTGAAAAACACAAAATAATATATTCTATAATATTCTTCGTATTCAATATTTCATTATATCACACTTAAAATTTTCTAATAATTTTACCTTACTAGCAAAATTATTTATTAATTGAATGTTTTCGGGCTATCTAAGAAGATATCTCCAAGATGAAAACTAAAAGTGAATACAGAATGGAATACATGGAATTTAAATGGAGCTTGCTCTATATTTAAATTAATTCAAATTCCCATTACAGATAACCCCCGTATAACACGGCACTTCTATAGCACGGATTCGCTCTAACACGGTTCGAGAATTGGTACCATCCCCCGTATAACACGGTACTTTTATAGCACGGATTCACTCTGACACGGTTCGAGAAATGGGTAAAACTCTCGTACAACATGAAATGTAATAAATTTTTACATACTTAAGTACTAATAGTTCACAAAAATTATTATTTTCGTAAACTATTAGTACTTCAGTGTGTAAATTTTCTTTTCTCATCTCCATACACATGGTCCTTCGCGAAAATTGTTTCAATTTTGCCAGATCTCGACGCTTCTGCTTCTGTGTTGCCAGATGTTTTTCCCTTATTTCATAAGTGCTTAGCACCATATAAGGAAAATTATAAGCAATCTAAAATTACATACACTTTTTGTAAAAGGTAAAGCATGAATCTGAAAATAATGCAGAAAAATGCTCAGAGGATAAGGATAACTTGCCAAAAATAAAACGCTCTCGGTTAAGTGCTTTTAGTGATGACAAAGAAAACATTGTTTAATTTATAATAATATGTATCACTTTAGAAAATTTTGATAAAGATATTTACCTTAATTATGAAAATATAGTAGCACGTTTTTTTTTAATTTTTGGAACCTAACCCTCCTTTTCGTACTAGTTCTTTGTTTCGCATAACACGGCAATTTTTTGGAACGTAACTACCGTGTTATACGGGGGTTACCTGTATATTCATTTTTCGGTTTAATCCTGAAAATGGTTGATTAGAGCCGAAAACGTTCGATTAGTAAATAATTAGTAGAGGTTTGAGTGGTTTAATGAAATAATATATTAATATTTAATCGTTTAATATTTTTTCCTTCAGATTATTTTTATCCTGAAAAAATTACTAATTAAATTTTACTTAACCAACGAGTATAGTACTCATTTTATGATCATTTGCGTTTCGTACTGTACTTAGTTCAAGAAACCATAAAATTAAAACACATTCTGAGAGTAAAAAACAAACTTACCTACGTGTTTCGTCGAACAATTGAACGTAATTTAGTACAAGGAAAATCCAAAAAATGTCAATTAATTTGTTTTCGAATGATACTGTCTACTTCTTATTAGTACAAAGCAACTGGGCAGCATTATGTAAGAATAGTTGTTTGTTCTCGAAAACTCGTTTGATTCTGCCCGAGGTTAATTTTAATATTCTACTTAATCGTTAACTGAAATCTCTGTAATTTCATGTGTAAATCAACAATTAAGCCGTCATCTCGTGTTAAGTTTAATCATTAGAAATAAATTAATTTATTCTAAAATATTCTAATTTAACAAGAGATGGCGACGTAACCGCCTATTCCTATCCAAATTATTTAATATCGTAATAATTAATTCACTGTATTATAACCGGATGAGATTCCGGTTTTATGTTTTAATTAATCTCTCTAATAAACTTATCGGATAATTGACATTTTTAACAGACACTATCACGGAATTAACTTGGTTCTCGATTCTTGCATTCGAATACTCCGGTCATTAGTTATTAACTACTCCGTAATCCAGGGGTGGCCAAAACGTGGCGCATGCGCCAAACTTGGCGCATTGGACGATTACATGTGGCGCTTCAGTCAGTTCTGAGCAACATCGCCAGATTTGGCTTCTTTGCAATTAAGAATATTACATAGAAAATTAATTTTTTATAGTCTGTCTTAGCAAGTTTATTTGTTGCACAATTCGTTGCAATGAACTTTACAGATAAAATGAGTGTTCTCCACATAGTAAATTACAGTGTATGCATGTATGTTTATTTTCGATCAGTATATAGGCGTCTAAATGACAGTGCTAACGTCCCACGATAGGGCTACTGTCCGGACGGTCCGAGAATCGGTTGGACTACTAACTTCTTGCGAGACCTGTTGAACTTTTTTTCATTTATTTATTTATTTTTTTTTTTTGCTTCTACGATGCACGATACATTCGTAGTCGTGTACACCACTCTCACTACCACCACATTTTGCATTACTTCTTGTGTGACAAAACTGAATTTTCGTCTTATGAATTGAAATACCTGATTAAGGGGTGGCCAAAATTTTTCTCCGCCCCGGGCGGCTAACACCCACGGTACGCCACTGCGCATCTGAACTCGTCTATCAAAAAATTGACGCATGGTATGCAAAAGGTTGGCCACCCCTGCCGTAATCGAACAAAGCAAATTGACAACACACTTAAAGTCGCTGCTTGTTCTCAAGAACTCTCGAAAATTAGTGTCTGTTCTCGGGAAACTAATCGATTCTGCCTAACTTTAGGTTTAAATATGGCGTCAAAACAATGCCAGGTGGTGAAAAATAATAAAGTGAGGATAGCGTTGCGAAGCCGAAATTAATAATGGAATAAAAACGTACGCTATGCTGTTGAGGCCTCTACAGATGTGAACGTGTTTATTTTTATAATAAAATACTTAATGTACTTTTTAGAAGGGAAGTTACTAGGAAAAATGGCACTTAAGACCGTCGCATCACCAATCGGCTGCCTCGAAATGGTAGTAGTGTGCGCTTTAATTAAACACATTGAACCATCTCTAGTTATAAAAAAATAACAAAATAAACCTCAAAAAAATTTTTCTGTAAAAAGTGCTGTAAAACGACACCAAACTTTGGAAACAGCCATATATTATTTGAAAAAATTCTTAGCTCCAGCTCTACACCTGTTTTTGTTTTTTCAATGCTCAGGTGTAATTTCTTCAGCTATTCTATAGAAAGTTTTGGGCTTTTCACTTTACAAACATTTAAAACATTTTGTGAATCTAACTAAAAAGTTTCAAACAACTTATATTGTACTTCTGACATATCTCGACCAGAAATATATTCATGATATACCTTGTTTACTTTTTCAGAATTAAACAACAAAGAAAAATGGAGGATAATCATGTATTTAATATGCATTAGACAGTTTAGCGCTTTTTTTTTACGAAAGAAAACACAACACTAGGAAGCAACTCCCTAATCTTTATTTTGCAAAATATATCATTGACATAAGATTCTGCAAAATAAATTTAGGCCTGTATAAAACCATAATCTGAATTTGTGTAAGGCGGATTGTGTTCTTTTATTTATCTAGTTTATTTTACGGAACATTTTATAAACTGAAAACGACTATTTTTAAGAAAATACTGTAAATCGAAATGCAATTTGAAAAATAAAAGTTAAGGAGTTGCCTCCTTATGTCGTGTTTTTTTTCCATATAAACAGGAAAAGCAATGCCATCGAAAATTGTCTAAAACGTGAAATTAAACAAAATTAATTTATATCAACTGTAATCAATAATACCATAATGTAAAAATATATATTTTAGTAGCTTATAAATGATAATTAAAATCGGGCTGTTCGTTGTATATTTGAAGTACAGTAATTATCGAGTATGTATTAAATAATCAAAATGGTTATATACAAAATTAATGTAAGTATGTATTGCCATAACTTTTTTAAAGTAAGGGGTCAGTCAATTGTAAAAAAAGACAACCACTTCAGGTATAGTGGTAATAATAGTAAATAACTAATAGCTACTACAGAAAACATTTACAAGTTAATTGGTATTTTCTCTTTTCTATGAATTCCTCCCATTTAAATATAGAAAAATGATTGAGTCTTCTTTTACAACTAACAAGTTATATTGGAATGACCAAATATGTTAATCTGTCACAAATAAACCACTGTCAAACATAATGAACATGTCTAAAAGATTTAATCTCAGAAAAGAAAACTTTAGAGACAAAATAACCTTTCTTCTTTTGTGAAAGTAAGACAATATTTAAATATTTTTTGCCAGCTTTTTTCAGTTTGTAATTTGGATTGTGATAAATATGGATTTAAATTACAAAACAAAACTTTTAATTTCTTTCCTAGGGTAGAACCAACTGGAACAAATTGAAAAGATCTGGGTGGGCAACCTTTTTTTATAACATGGGCCAGAATAAATTTTACGTTTTTTTTCGCGGGCCGTAGTAGTTAATTAACACCTTGTGACCTGTAAATTTTTAGTCTGCAAATATGAAATAAATAAATAAATAAAAAGAAATTAATTACTACAGTCGACCGCCCCGTATAACACTGTTGATTATTCCGTTTTATATGAATTCCATGTTGTATAAGTCACTTAGATTTTACAAATGCGTGTGCCGGGCTGTGAACGGCTCACCTATTTGTAAAATCTAAGTGACTTTAAACACAATAAAAACAGCACTATGTAGTTGGATACCACAGACATTACATTTTCTAATTGCATAGCTTTTGCACATAGATTTTCTTGATGGATGATGCGATGAGATATAAATAATTTAGAAAAATTCTGTTCTTCCACTTTTTGTTTGAATAAGGAAATGACTTCCTTATTTTTTCCTGTCATTGCTGCCACAACACTTCAGGAAATAATATTCAATTTAAACTAGACGAATTACATCGAAAAATATTTATTTATAATTTCTTCTAAACATCTCGCGGGCCGGATAAAAAGTTTTCGCGGGCCGTAGCTGGCCCGCGGGCCGGGGGTTGCCCACCGTTGATCTATAAAATACATGAAAAGTTATATAAACCTATTATTTTTGTATAATAAAATGTTCATTTCAATTAACAATTAATTATATGCAGTTATAATCAGACTTTGACAATTTGATTACTGTATATGTATTCTTAAAGTTAATATCAAATATAGTTCATATCTTCTGTATAATTCTTTATAATAAACTAGCTGGGGTACCAGCTTCGCTCAGGGAGTTGATATGAGATTGTGGTAGTTGGAATAAAAGGATAAACTTTAAAATATAAGAGGTAAAAATATTTTATTGAAAACACATTCTAACTAGTTACAATACCTGTTTATAAACAACATTTTTTGTTTTGTTATCCGGGGTATATATGTACAAATTTTTCGAATTTCCTACTCGAAAGCAAGCTACGTATAGTTGACCATGAGAGAAGCAGAAGTCTTTGAGGTTGATGCCGCAATGTTTTAAAGTGTGTCCTTGCGCTTTGTTAATTGTAAAACTATATGCTAATTTGATTGGAAATTGCAGTCTTTTAAATAGAAATGGCAGTTCAGTAGAGATCAGTGGTATTCTGGGGATAAATACTGTGTCCCCTTTGTCCTTTCCAGTCATAAGTTTGGCTTTGATGATGTTATTTGATAGCTGTTTGACGATTATCCTTGTTCCATTCCATAGTTTTGGTGAGCATTCCATAACATTCAAGAGTTTATATTCAGTCACTATATCACTTTGACTACTCACACTTCACTGCTTGTTTTTATTCACTCACTGCACTACTTTGGAATTTTCACTTCTTTTTTGATTCTTCCCTTCATCACTGATAAGAAACTGATGTTCAAACCCACAACGCATCTTGCTTTATATACCACCACCAATGGGTAGTCCCACCCATACAAAAAAAGCCTTTGAATGGTCCACAATGTTCCAGAACATTCTGGAATGCTCTCGAATGTTCTGGACTGTTCTAGAAATTTCTAGAGGGCGAAACTTCCAGCCCTTATATCTTCAACAGCACGCCCTTCAAGTAAAAACGGGAACCTTCTTCGTGGATGGGGGATAGAGGGCTACCACACCATATAACTCCCTCGATCGTACTGGGACTCGTTTTTGAGTTTTAGCGGCATGCACATTGTATACTTACCTTTATAATATATATTGATATTAATGATTATAAAAAGGGAATTTTTCAAAAAAATAAAATCAATCAATTTTAGAAAAATATTTTTGTTTTCTTGGCATATTTGATTGCATTAAGTTTATTTTTTTACTCTTATATAAAGCATTGAAATTAAAAAGCAATAATTACAGAACAACAGAAAGTATATATGTAAACATATAACATATGGCATACACAATATACACTGAATATACCAGTATTAATATAATACAGTTTTGCTGTTTTTTTTAATTTTCAGCTGTTGTCAGTGTTCCTTGAATTATGACCCTACTAACTAGTGACTTACAATAAGATTTTGGGCTTTTCACTTAATATGAAATTGAGGATGTCTATATGCCTGAAAAACATTTTATGGCTACATTTTACAAAGAAGCTATGTATATAATATGTTGTGATGCAATACCTAGCTGTATATAAGTCAACGCTATATATATATTTATATAGTGTTGACTTATATCTCAGAAAATAATGTATGATTAGAATTCTACAAAATGAATTGAGCTGAGCTACAGCCTAAGCTTTTGACAGTCAGCTCAACTCTTGACTGGAATCCAGAATTGCAGCTCAAGTCTAATCCATATTCAGAGTTTTTTGTAATTCAAGGTAGTCTCCGTCCAATCCACTTCAAATTGTCAAGGCTGTACTGTACAGTACATGTTTTGTTAGAAATAAATGTTATTTGTATCATTTTAAAATATTATCCTTATTACTTTTGAAAAGTCTTTTAATTTAAAAATTGTTTAGTTCAATTGCTTAATGCTCAATTAGTTTTTATTTGATAATAGTTTATTTATCTCATTTTAACAACAGATAACTAAAAACATTATCCAACTAACTGTTTATCTGTTATTATTAGAGATGCAATTTAATTTCAAAAATGGACTTTACTCCAACATACATGAGCTTAGCTCTGCTCAGTTGTCAGCTCCAGTCCAAATTCACAGCTAGCCTGTCAAGACCTCAGCTCAGCATTTCCAAATAGCTTAGCTGAAGTGAGGTGAGCCAAGCTTTGCTTAACTCTACATACGATAATAAAAAAATGTTTTATTTTGGATTGTATGCAGTTTCTCAATCTGCATTCTACCATTAAGATTTGCTCATTCTAAAAATTTGGATATAAATGTCCATCATATCAGAGTTATAATGCAAAATTTAGATTTGCTACATACAGATTATGTATATGTTATAGTTTGATACATATGAGAATAATGCTAAAATTACATATTGTTATATGTGATCAAAAGAATTATTTCTGTTGTTTACATAAAATTTATATAAAGCAATAGAAACAGACTGTAAATAAATTAACAAAATAAAATGGTTTAAATAATGATTAAGTCATGCCAAACTGCTATACAAAGTACCAATGAACAGGATGAAAATCTTTTAGCAGTAGGGAAAATTATGTTTAATCAATGCAGATGCTTTTGGTCATTTTAAATCATTATCCTCAAATATCAAAATAAATCAAATACAACCAAAGTAGAACGTATATGATGACAGGGCATAGAACGAAATAACAAATTCAAAAAATACAGAAAAAACATGTTAAAGTATTTTGTGTACTTTAATCAAAATATTTGCCTTGATTAAACATAATTTCCCTAGCTGCTAAAAAGTTTTCAGTGTTTATTGCTTTCATCAATGTACTTTTATCTGAAACAATTGCATATAAAAATTGTTTTGCTGGAGCCAAGCTTAAAATTCACCTGGAGCAAAGCTGGGTTCCCCTGCTCCAAAGCCCTGTACAAGACTACAATACATAAATTAGCCTATGTTAGAATCCACAGAATATAAGATATTTGATGTAAAAAAAAATTATAGATTATTATTGTTTCTTGTTAAAAGTTTAATGTATCTAGTTTAATAATCTAACAGTTAAAATAGCTAATTTTGTAATTATATGTGTATTAATAAACTGAAAATTTATTACACTTTTTCTAATAATAAGCTTTTGAAATTTTAGAGTTTTTAGACTCGATCTGTTGGCAACACTGACTAATTATAGTAGATAAATGCATACTTATGTTAATTAGCGTTGTTTCAATTTAATTTTAAAAGACACAATAATTTTTACTTTCTCATTATAAAGTTAAAGAGGTAAGCAAATGTTAACATAACACTGTCACCCCCATAACCAGAAAATGCTTTTAAATAAAATACCTCTGCAAGTAATGGTTTTAAAAGATTTGTGTTACAGCTCCATAGTGAGGACATGAATTAGTATTTATTCTGTAAGATGATACTGAAGGTATTTTTCTAAATTATTCCAGTAGTTATGGATGTGACATCAATCAGGTTAAAGAGTGAGTTTCAGAGTTTTAATGTAATTTTGTAGATTTTTGTTTTTGATAGAGTTTAACTTGTTTTAGATTAGGTTGACAATGCCATTGAGAGCAAAAGAAAAAGCAGCACATTTTTGTGCCAAGCTGAAGCAGGGCCCCGAGAGATATCTAAAACACTTAGAGAAAGAAAGACTTTGGGACAAGAAATGTAGATGTGAGTTGAAGAAACAACAGTAAATACTGCTGCTTCCAGGAAAAAGTTACAGAAAATGCAAGACAGGCTCTATGCCATTTGCAAAAAGCAAACAGTGTAATCAAGTACAAAATGCAGAAGAAAATATTGTGTTTAAATTAAGACACCACAGTCTTTCAGAGAGGCATTGGTAAGAACAAGAAAAGCACTACCTCACAGCCCTAGAAAATGCAAGACAGTATTACTTCATCTGACCAAGGACATTACTGATCCTTTATCAAAATTTCCACCAAAATCACATACCTCAGGTCTGCTCATATTTACTGAAAATATTGCTCAAGAATTTTACGAAAGTAATGAAATAAGCTGGCAAACACCTGGCAGAAAGGACTGTGGGTGGGAAATCCTGGTCAAGCCAAAGAAATTGAACAGAAAAAAAATCATGCTTATGATTATTGATGAAGTACAGTATTTGAAAGTTTCAAATCTCTGCATCCAGATGTACAAATAAGGCTCTAGTCTTTAAACTTTGACCAGCTAACGTAAAGTCATCTTCTGATATGCCTCATAATGTTTGTGTTTGTCATTACTGCACAAACAGTTAAAGCAACCATTACAGCTGCATTTATAGCATCTGAAAGATTCCCAGAAAAAACAGGCAACTGTGCAAAAAAATGTGTGTAATATGGAGAATGAAGCATGCATGATGGGATAAATGTAAAAAGTGTAAACACAAGTCAATGATGTTAATTTATGAAGGCACAGAGAATGATGTACAGTACTTTCTACAGAAATTGAATTGGAAAAAGTGGAGTGATATAGAGGGCATATGAAGACAATTACAAAAAGTGTATCTTTGTCAGACTTACTAAATTATATAAACAAACAATTACAATCATTTCTAGTGCACTTTTTGTGAAAAATATGTATCAAAAATATTTTCAAGCTTCTAGAGATTCAGTTCCACAGGAAGAAGCTATTTTACAAGTAGATTTTGCAGAAAATTACTCTGCAAAGGCACAGGATGAACTCCAGATGCTGCACTAGACATATGAACAGGTAACTACTTTTACAGGAGTTTTATGGGTGCCATCAGGTACCCATGCAACTCCTGTAAAAATTGGTCTCCTAAAAATATGCACTCCTTTGTAATAATCAGTAATGATTTATCTAATGGAAAATACAGTACTCTGTGTGGACTTTCCTTAAACACATCTTCATGATGCTTATTGAATTCCAGCCCAACATCAAGTAGGTGATAATCTTTTCGATGGCTGTGCAGCTCAATTTAAAAATAAATACACATTAACAAATTTGATTTTTATGCAAGAGCTTTTTATTAATTAATGGAGAATGGTCATTTTTTGAATCTTCACACGGAAAAGGTGCTGTGGATGGAGTAGGTGGTATTGTTAAGAGAACAGTATGGAATGCTGTGTATACAAGAAAACATGTGGTGATAAATGCAAAAGAATTTGCTGAATGTACCAGCAAAAAGATAAAACATATCTGCATAATTTTCTCTCCAAAAGATAAAACTGAAATGTGCAGGCCCATGTTAGATAAAAGATGGGGCCACTGAAGACAAGACAACATAGTCATAGTGCATTACTTCAAGCCAGTTTCTCACTATGTTTTAGATGTGAAGTCAGTTGCAGCATTGAGTCATATGTGAATCACCACAACTACGAGTTTTGAAAAAAAAAAAAACAGCATGTGACTCTCAAATAAAATGTATTTAACATTGGTAATTTGCAAAAGAAATTTACCATTTCAGAAATAAAGTTAAATTGCTGATGATAACATGTAATTTTTGTACACGTCACACCTGTAACCATTACATACTAATATTAATAGATTGTAAGATTTCCTTATTACCGACATATTGTTGTGGATGTTCTAAAAGACAAGGACCTAAGGTAAATGTGAAAATATAATCTTGACTTTCAAGTGAAAAGATTCATAGAAATCGGGCAATGATCTTGGTGAATAAAAATTTGATGTCATTTTTATGTCACACCTGTAACTGTGGATTTACCCCTTATAGTAAAAGTTACTTTTCCAATTCATGTATGTATACACAAACAGATCAGTGTAGTTTTTAAGGATAACCACTATAACATTTTTTCAAACTCCTTAATATTTACATAATAAGTTTTCCATGAGGGCCGTGTTTTTTCTTGTATCATGTCATGCAGGGGTTGGTGAGGTGTACCTTACTTACTTCTATTATTGTTTAGCCGAGACATTGAACAATAATAGAAGCCATTTCAAATATCTAATTGGGACTTTAATGCCAAAGTGAGGAAAAGAAACAACGAGGAACAAGTAGTGGGGACCTATGAATTTGGTGAAAGGAATGAAAGAGGAGATAGACTGGTGCAATTTGCAAGTTACCAGAACATGTATATATCGAATACATTCTTCAAGAACCCCAACAGAAAATGGACAAGGGAAGCACCAAATGCAGTGACTAAGAATGAAATTGACTACATTCTTACCAACAAGACCCACACAGTTAAAGATGTCAGCATTCTTAATAAATTCCAAACAGGCAGTGACCATCAACTAGTCAGATCGAGAATTATCTTAGATCAGGGCTGTGGAGTCGGAGTCATCAAAAAATCCACCAATTCCAATTCCCGTTTACTTACCAACTTGTTATGTACGTATATGAAACGGAGTCAGATGGTAAGGAAAAGTCAGAGTCGGTAGATTTTTACGCGACTCCACAGCCCTGTCTTAGATTTAAAACTAGAAAGACTTAAGTTAGTCAGAAAACCAAGAATATAATATACAAACATCTCCAACCCGATATATAATATAGCTACAACCAACAGACTGCCGAAAATCTATCGGGCTAGTTTTATGCTAATTATTAAATAAATTACGTAATCAATTTGGTTACGTAATTTATTTAATAATTAGCATAAAACTAGCCCGATAGATTTTCGGCAGTCTGTTGGTTGTAACCAAGAATATTAGGAATCAATATCCATAACCTAATGAAAAATTCAGATCAGTACCAAAGGGCACTAGACAAAAGACTACATGACCAAGTCAATAGCTCTCAGCTAATGAAAATCATTCTCGACTGTGCTATGATGATAGAGGACAGCAGCAGAAAACTGAACACAAGAAACTGTCTGACAAAACTAAAGATCTGTTAAAATGCAGATGAGAAATGAAAGCAAGTACTAATACACAGAGAATAGAATACAAAGAATTATGTAAGACAATAAAGAAACAGATAACAGAAGATATTAGGAAATACAATGAACAACTGATTGAGAATGCAATTGAAAATAGAAAAAGTTATAAAAGGATAAAAAGAGTGCTAATCATGGGGAAGAAACAAATAATTGCACTAGTAAACAAAATCACCAGGTCCACAAACAGAAACAAAATAATTCAACAAATAACCAAGTTCTACAGTAAATTATACAAAGCCCCAGAGATGCTTGGAGAAGAAGCACTTAACAATGGAGAAAACATCCCAGAAGTTCTAATGGAAAAAATAGAATCAGCACTCAAAACTATGAAAAATGGTAAGGCAGATGATAATGATGGAATAATAGCTGAAACATTGAAATATGCTGGCAAAAACACAGAAAATCTTAGCAAATGTATACACAGAATGCCTAAGGTTAAGATGCATACCAGATCATTGGAACAGTGCAAATATAATACTCATCCATAAGAAAGATAGAAAAGAGGATATTAAATATTATAGACCCATAAGCTTACTCCCAATTATATACAAAATATTTATGAAGATTATCAACAACAGATTAAAAAACACATTAGATGCTGCACAACCATGGGAACAGGCTGGCTTTAGAAGTGATTTCAGTACAATAGAACAAACACTGAGAGAATTATTAAGTTGTACCAATGACTATCGAATACCACTGGCAATGGCCTTCATTGACTTTGAAAAGACTTTCAACTCCATATATCCCAGAGCATTAATAGAAGCTTTAACCAACCAAGGCATTGACAAACCATACAGAGAAACTCTAGCCAATATATACAGAGAAGCAAAAGCTAAAGTGAAAATATATGACGACACTCCAGAATTTCTCATAGCCAAAGGCATTTGACAAGGATACTCAATATCACCCAAGCTCTTCATGGCAACCCTAGAAAATGTATTCTGTAAAATAGACTGGAAGAACAAAGGTATATCTATAGATGGAGAACACCTCAACCATCTACGATTCGCTGTTAATATCATCCTGATAGCTAAAAATCCTGCAGAACTACAAGTAGTAGACAGCAATTTAAACAAAGTTAGCAATGAAATTGGCCTTAAAATGATCTTGGCGAAAACAGAAGTCATTTACAATGAACTGGTAGACAATCAAGTCATAACAATAAATGACATCACACTAGAAACAGTAGTTGAATATATATGTCTGGGACAAGTAATACCCAAATCTGGCTCACTACTTCCAGAAATCAACAGGTGGATCAAACTAGCATGGTCTATATTCAGAGGAAATTCTGAAATCTTCAGGTCTAAAATGCCAATCCACCTGAAGAAAAGAGCATTCAATCAATGTGTACTACCAGTCATGACTTATGGGTGTGAACTTGGACACTAAAGAAATAACAGCAAAACTCCAAGTTGCCCAAAGGTCAATAGAGCGATGCATGCTTGAAATAACCAAGAGAGATTACAAAAGAATAGAGTGGATTAGGCTGAAAACCCAGATAACTGATATGATCCACAGAATTAAATTTCTCAAATGGCAATGGGCAGGACATCTGGCAAGGACTGACAACAGATGGTCTACGAGAATTACAACGTAGTATCCACAGGGAATCAAGAGACCAAAAGGACGTCCAAACTTAAGATGGAACTATCTGTACATTTCTATATTCAACAGTTGACTCAATGGTGAGAAAACAACCATTCTAAATGGATCATTAAGTTCTCTGTTGAGACTAATATCATCACCGCTGTTTCACTGTTGAACTCAACAGTCTCAACTATCTGAAAGACTGTCAAGTATTCAACAAACTAACATGGCGGCATTCATGAAACAAGTAAATTTTGCTTATAGAAACTATCAATTCGCTCTTGCTGTGGATGCTGTAATAGCAGACAGATTGATCTGTATATGATAAAACATGTGATTGCACAATTATGTTGGATAATTTGGTCAATATTGAAATATTAAGCTTTTTTTCAGAAACAAACTACCTCCACGAATTTGTCTAAAATTAATTACGACCGATATTTGGCCCTCTTTAAGTCTTCCTAATGATATATATATTCAAGAAACTCAAATTATTAAAGACCCACTATAGAATAAAATGATAGAGAGGGTTCATAAAAGGATTTATTCGAATAATGGTTAAGAGAATCATTTTAATTATTTAGCAATACAGTCATAATTGTTGGCTTCTCCTTAATTAAGTCAGCCATCATGAAAAGTGCCCTTTCAACAGAAACGTTTCTTTATTCTATAAAATGTGACGTCAGATCATTCAACAGAGAACTCACCGGTGATATAAGTGTTGAATTTAGAAATGTATGGTATGACATAAAAGAAACAAGCAGGCACAACATAGTGGAGAGAAGAAAATGATAGGCAAGCATTGTCACAAATGAAGGACAATTATGTAAGGGAGGCTATACCATAATTTGAAATGGTAGAATAGGATTATATTACTTAACCAGCATTATTTGACTACGACGTGCGAATTAAGAAAAAAAAAAAATTCAAAAATTTTTTATAAAAAGCTATTGTACGATGTAATGCGAGAAAAAAGGGATTGTACTGCTGAGGAAGCACGCTTTGGACAATCTCTCTACATGTCTGGTGACATTATTGCCAACGGCTATTTTAATAGTCCAGAATTCGAAAATGTTAGATTCGTCGTCCTTGAAATGCATTGACCACATCATATTATTATTATTACAAAAGTGTAAGCATTTATCTTAAGCAATATAAAAATTACTAAATACATTTAAATTTGACGGAAAAAGTTTATTTACAGTAGGAAAAGTTAACATAAAAATCAATCTTCTGGCCTTTTACGAGGAGGTCCACACGGTTGGAGCATCTTCTCGGTTACATTAAATCTTATTCTTGCTTTTGCTTCATTTTCTGCAATGCTAAATAGGTTAAGAAGATCGACATGTCCGATGCACGATGCTCCATTGTCTCTATGATGATTTACCACCCATTCAAATCTTCCACTGTCCGCGTGACCTGTACCGATGTATTTCGACTGCAGATGTTCTAATTGGCTGTGGATATTATATCTGTCGCCCATCCTAATTTTAATACTTTCTACAATTTCTTTTACTGTATTTGCTAAAGAGCAACCAAACTACACACGTTCAAATTTACTACTATTTCTACACTGCGTCGAAGCAGTGTTGCCAACTCAAAGTGACAAAAATTGCTGCGATTTTTCACGTTTTTAAAACGTTATTCCTCGAATTAATGTAAAAATACCACGGAATTACCATACACACATTTAAGCAAAAAATTCGACATGAATTTTCAGTAATTCTAATAATTATTTTGATATTGCATACTTTTAACTTGAACTTTATATATATATGTTACTGTGAATGACCGATATCTAGCGAATGTCAACATTCTCTGGTGAATGTCAACATTCACACAGTCGCAGTGGCGTACCGTGGGTGTCAGCTGCCCGGGGCGGAGGAAAATTTCGGCTTCCCCCCTTATTTAGGTATTTCAATTTAAAAGACCAAAATTCAGTTTTGTCACAGAACAAGCAATGAAAAATTCGGTGGTAGTGCAGCGACCTGTTGAAAATAGTTCTATTGGACATTAGTGGTGTATATGAACGCGAATGAATCGTACAAGCAAGAAAAAAAAAGTCAATAGGTTTCGCAGGATTTCCTAGGATGAAAAAATTACTAGTTCACCCGGACGGCGAGCCGATTTCCGGGCTGTCCGGACGATAACACTATTGTAGGCGCGATGCAAGTATACATTAGGATGTTCCAAATTTTTACAAGATATTATTATTATTTATTGTGAAATTTTGCCGCCCCCTAAAAATTGCCACCCGGGGTGTGCCGCCCCTGACGCCCCCACTACGGTACGCCCTGCACAGTCGTTTCGTGTATGTACAAAAAAATATTTGCTAAATATCATTTCTCACTTACACCGGTAAATGTCGACATTCAGCATGCACTGATGGTGAATGTTGAATAAAAACATTTTTATTACGTTAAGACAAAAATACAACTTTTTAATATGTCAAAATTAGGGTTTCTCAAACGGGATTCCGGGATCCCGGTTATTTTTTTAACCCGGGAAATATCCCGGGAAATTTTTCTTATCCCGGGAAATCCCGCAAATTTCTTAAAAATTCACTTTTTTTCTTATTTTGTGTTAAGGTTGAGGAATTTTGCAAATAGAAAGCATAATTATCTCATTCACTGTCAGAATACATTTGTATTTATTAATTTTAAACCTACCTATTNTATAAATTTATCTCTAAACTGCTAAATCGAATAAAAATAATCTAGATTGGCAGGTAATCTTGATGCATTGTTAACCACGTCGAGATACTGTGGATAACGGCTCCATTTCGCTTTTACTTCTTTCTTTCAACTTAAACTGTGTTCTTTTAATTAATGTTTAATTGCATGATTATTTTTAAAAGCAATAAATAATATAAAATTACAATTATTTACTAAATTACTTTGTTTTCTGAATAACTGTCCTTTGTTTTATATGAGTTATATATGAAATTGAATTTGTTTCGTACAGAAACAATTTGAAATGTTCTGATAAACAAACAAGTAAAACGGCAAAACCATATTTGGGCCAAGACTATGTCTTGGAGACTCACTACTAAGCGAAATCACTTTGACGCTCAAGGCGGGTGTCGTTCTCATTCTCCAATCTTCTTTGGTATCGCTGCTTTTGGGCGCGATCGTTCAAACTTCGCCGGCCACGATGCATTTTCGTTGAAATTAACCTATGCAATTTCGAAATTTCTCTCCGTTGCGTGTCGGCCCGGTTGAATTTTTGTCGATGCGTAACGAAAATTTCCCATTTTTGAAAAAAATAATCGTGGCTATTGTATCGTCCGAAATTATTTTTTATTTTGCACAAACAATATACAGTTTAACCCGATTATAACGTCATCGGATGTAACGAAAACNGACCTAATTCTAGCACCCGGTGAAAACCGGAAAGATCGGCTGTATAATTAAAAAGGTCATCTTACGTAAGGGTTTAACACATCGAATGACCAATCAAACACATTTTAAAAATTCTTTATTCCTCTACTGTACACAATTTAAATAATTTTTAAAATGTGTTAGACTGGGCACTCGGCGTGGTAAACTCTTACGTAAGACAACCTTTGTAAATATAAATCAAAAACTATAATATAATATAGTAGAAGGATTAGAAGTATGAAATAATCTAATAATCATCTTTGCTGTTGTTATTTTTTTGCCTGAGTAACGCCGGGCTCATCTGCTAGTTTATTTATAAAAGATAGAAACACATTTTGCTCTTTCATCATTTACAAGTTCTCAACTAGTTGATTACGATTTGTACGATCTTCTTCTATCAACACTAATTTTAAAAAATTAGAAAATACTAAAAATATATGGCATTTCGCAAACCACATTTTAACGAAATAAATTTGAAAAATACAACAAATATTAAGATGTTTAAAGATCGCCATATGAACATGAGACCTGAATGAGATGTCGAAGGCTGAACGGATCATACGAAACATCAGTGATGAAACGCCTAATGCTCCGTTTCTACGTTACCTGAAACAGAATTATCGCAAAAAGTCTGTTTCCTTTCTACATCCAGAAGTCTTGTTTTCTCGTTAGGAGAGAGCTGCTAGATTATTGCGTCCCGTAGTAAAGTTTGACGGAACTGTTATGAGTAGTTATAGTCTATATATATATTTCTATATATGGGAAATAATGCCTTCCGGGAGATCTTTTAAGGGTAATTGGTTCTACTCAGTTCGTTATAGAATAGAGAAAACCCAGAAAACTCCACGTGGCTAGCCCGTCCTGTCGAGGCGCGAATCCACGACCGAACTCTCAGTGTTCAAGGAACGGAACCGTTTGGCCACTAGTGAATCTATCTAGAAATTGAGCACGGATTTTCTCAGCGACTCTCCTGGTTAATAATACGTAAATGACGATACTTTTTGATAATGCTGTACTGTATATCTTGTCAATATGAAATTTGTCGCTCATTAAAGTTAAAAATCAGTCGTAAATGACGTTTTTCTATAACTCTTGGGATTCCAAATAGATTTTTAAGTAGTCCGACCATTTTCTGCCACATGAAAACGGATACTGGGAACAAGTAACCCATCGTTCGGTGTCCTCGCCTGTATGGATAATGAATAATGTTAAGTAGTGTTAATTAAGTAAATTAGTTAAATGAGTTTATTTAAGTACAAATTCTGGTCTAATTTACTTAAACAATAATTGATAGGTTTTAGTTTTAAAACAATTTAAAACTTTATAATTATGAAGATTTATTAATAATAATTGTAATTCATCCAGTTTAATTTGCCTGCTGTGTTTCAAAATCGGTTATGTATCAAGCATTTACAGTATACTTTGTGTAAATTTGTTGAAATTCACATTATAAATGTTATGATTGTATTTGTATAAATTGTTAATTGTATGTTTTGGGATATGCCAGTTTTGAGAACGTTAAATTGCTAATAACAATTTTCGCCATTACGATATGTAGATATACGTGGTATACGTATTTCATTTTATGCAAATCTATCTTTATTGAAAAATATCATGGATTAAAATAATAATAAAGTTAGTTTTGGCAACGTTACATAAATATTTATTAATGGAATATTTTTCAATAACTTAAAAATTTGTTGCTTTTGATAAATAGAGATGAAATAAAGGCCAAATTTCATATTTTCATAATGAGAAAAGTGATGATTAAGTTTCGAATAAGTCTATACGACTTCCTAAGTGGAAATAATTTTTACAGGGAAATAAAGTAAAAAAAAAAAAAATACATGTATCTAGATTGTTTTCAACGTTCAAAGTTTAATTTTCATTATCGAAAAAATATATGCCCTGAGATTAAAACATCTGAAGTATTGACAGATTTTTCTGTTTTCTGACATAGAGAAATGAAATGTATTTCTCTATGATTTTATGATATACTAAAAGGAGGTATGATTTAGTTTCCTTTTAAAGAAAATTAAATCTGAAATAATCTGTATACAGTATATATATATATAAATGGACGTGTTTGTGCCTATACGTCACTCTGCAGCCAAAACTACACATCGCACATGAATGGTGTTTGTGTGTGGTAGTGGCCCAAGTCTCCCATTGTGCACTATTGTGCACTACTCTCACACCCTTATAGCATACTATCGATAGCTATAAGGGTGTGAGAGATATGGGTTTGAAAGTGGTTGACTTCGAAAATGTGTGACGCTTCAATGAGAATGTTCCAGTTTTTTCTAGAAAGTTCCAGAATCTAAAGAGATGAAATTTGGTACACAGGATACATCATGAAAACGCACACTAAGAAAGAATTTTTCGAAATTCCCCCGCAGTAGGGAGAGGGAGAGCATTAAGACTTAACCCGAAGAACGGCTTCTACTGTACTATTTTAGATGCGATTTTTTTTGTTTTTAATTACGTTTAGTCTTCATTGAGTACTTAGGGGGTATTAAATTGATAACATTTCAGACATTGTTATAAATATTTTTTATATATTTCGATTTTTTAACCAAATGTTCGAACCGTTTTAAATTCGAATTTGTTATTGAATATTGGTTCGATTATAGAACGANAAAAAAAACTCCACTAACGGCATAAAACCGTTTTAACGTCATATTTGAAGCACTCCCAAATTTACAAAATTTGATTACAAGTTTTATTTAACATAAAAGAAAATACGTGTTCAGTCTTAAGGTCAGAGTTCACTTCTTAGAATGACTGTGGGTGGTACTTTCCCCTACCTGATTTCGGTGGGGTGATGTGGCTGTTTTGCCTGTTTGTAGAAGAGGATCGCCATTTTGTATTTTATTTTGACTCGGTTCTCGGTCTCCTGACTACCTACGAATCTGGATTTTTTATGCGCAAATAATTTGGGCACCTAATAAATACCCTGTGCCAAATATTAACTCTTGACATGTACTCCTTCATACCTATATGCTGGCAGTACGATTTTATAAACAAGACATAGTCTTGTCAATAAATACTGTATTCTACACTTTTATTCTATGCAATATATAGAACTTTTCAATTGTACTAATATAGTTTATTAGTATATAGTATTAGTACGTATATACTGTATAATTAAAAAGTTGTATAGCTTAGACCAGGCATGGGCAACATACGGCCCGCGGGCCAGATCCGGTCCGTCTGATGAATTTATGTCGCCCGCGATCAATCTTTCAAAATAGCTCGATGAAAAATTCAGGATTGGCAGGTAATCTTGATGCATTGTTAACCACGTCGAGATACTGTGGATAACGGCTCCATTTCGCTTTTACTTCTTTCTTTCAACTTAAACTGTGTTCTTTTAATTAATGTTTAATTGCATGATTATTTTTAAAAGCAATAAATAATATAAAATTACANATGATTTACCCCCTTTTTAAAAATTACTATTTGTGAAGTAAAACTTTAAATAAACTAACTGAAATTGATTCTATTTAGTGTTATTTTAAAGAAATTTACGTAATAATAATAATAGTAATATACGGGTCATACAACAACTTAGCGATGGAGATCAGTTTTCAGTAATTTGATTTATGGAAATTTCGTTATTATTCCTGTAGACAAAATATTAGACACAACTTTTTTATTACTGTTGATCTTTACTTGTCTTTCAATGTTCTTCCGTACTATTTTCGTGTTCTATTGGACAAGAAACTATTTCTATTTCTGACGCTTATACTTATGACGAATATAAGTCTGCATCTTCACCAGATCTCGAATCTTTGCTTTTTAGGAATTTTTCCAGTTGAGTAAGCAGATGACGATGGTCATTGTGACGGTTCTGGTCTCAGCCAAGTATTAGTAGAAACTATTAATTGTGAGATAACCTTTGAGATAACCTCATTTTTCATGGCAGTAAACAAAATGATAAAGGGTACTGATTGTAAAGATGGCCCTTTTATTTCTAGGTTTATTTATTTATCTCTCCAGAAACAACAGTTTCTTTTCCCTAGTAAAATTTCCACCAGTTTTTCAAACTTAGTATGTCTTTGGTTGCCATATCTTTTACCAAAATCTTTCCAGAGGTACCTCAGTCTGTATAATATGACAAGTAATTTCATGAAGTGTGAAGATTCTTCCGTGTCTTCGGTTTGGTTTGTTTTATTCGTATATGGAAACGTGACACAGGGGATGCCTTTCAGGAGGTCTTTTATGGGAAACCGGTCTCTCTTTAGGTGTTACTAACGCGAAGAAAACCCGGAAAACTCCACGTGGCCGACCCGTTGGCAGAGACTCGAACCCACAACCAATTATCAGTGTTCAGTGGTTTTATTCATTCGGCCACTGGTTAGCCCGTCTTTTCGGAGAAGCTTGGATATTATGCCGAAATCTCGATTACGATTAAAAAAAAAACTATTACCTCGAAAAGGAAAATATTGCTGTATTGTCTGAAATCGGCCAATACCGTGAGTTGAAATATAGCGAAGAAGAATCAGGTTTTTATTTTGAAAAGTTAAACATTGCTATTAAATGTAATTTAATTGATGGAAGCAACACTGTTGACATCTTATTTTTTAAATTTTCATAAAAAATGCAAACTTTTATATTGAATAGACTAATCATTTAAACAGAGACATGAGAAACATCTATATAAAACCAATCGATATTTCTATTTAACTAGTATATGAAATAAGAAAAAGAAACATATTCAAAATGATAAGTTACACCCTTTAAAAAAATTCGATTCAGTCTTGTATTTTAATATAATTAATGCTTATTTTAAAAACGACTAGATTATTATTGTAAATCGTAATACAAAATTAAATCTATAATTATAGTTTGACCTATTGACCTAATATAATTGAAAATCTAACTATAATAGCCCAAGTTTACTCAAATGAGAAATGAATTATTCTAAAAAGGTAAATAACCTGCAAAAATTTTATTAAAATAAATGTTTTTAATAATATACTGTATATTTAATAATTAAATATCGGTATTATATATCTTTATACTCAAGAAATTTATACTTAACTAGATACTTCAAAAAATTTTCTTGAGAGTAAAGATAAATAAACTCTATATATATACAGTAATATATAATACATATATGATTAAATAATACACCATATAAATTATTTAATAGTAGTTTATTGTCCCTTAAAAATAACGATAATAGGAAACGATTTCATAAGTAATAATTTAAATATTGATGAGAAATATGAATTAATTAATCATATTTATCTAGGATGATTTCATTAATTCGTACTAAAAACGTTGATATTGCGTTACAAAATGTTCCCTCGTCGAATCACGTGATATCTAGCTATTTAAGAGAGAAATATATTCACTGGTATGACAGAAAGCAGCTGAAAAGTTTTATGACAAATATCAATGGCTGTCAATCGAGATGACGCATCTTTATCTGTTCTTTTTTTGGCATATTTATTGTCGCAAACGTATCTAGTTTTATCAAAAAATCAATCTCTGTTCATCTTGATGGTGGACGGAGTGAGATGGAATTATATAGACGAAAATGGATTAATTGGGTTTCCCATTATGGAAAAATTTGGTGTTAGAGCTCAATATGTTTTGCCTATTTTTCCATCTAATACCTATCCTAATTGGCTAACTATGGTCACAGGTATGTTTTTAAATGTCTAAAATTTATTTAATTATAAGATATTAAATAGGTTAATCATTAGAAATTTGACAGGCTTGAATAATCTTATCACATCATCTAAATTCGAATGCATTGTGTTTTATTAACTAGCTGATGTACAGAATATGAAAACAGCAAACAGGAAATTTGCAGATAATAATTTTTTAGTAGTGTAATCGGCAACAAAATAATTTAAAGTGATATATTTCAAGAGACAACAATCAATTAGCCTATATTTCAAAGCAACATCGAAAGTAGATGGAAAATATTCTTAATAAGATTTTTAAAATATTTTCAAAATAACCATGTTTTGTTGGAAGCGATAAACTAAATTACCGATATTCGAGTGAAAGAGCACTAATTAAATCAATAGTCTCCAACTTTTTTGACTATCGATTCCTTTGAGGATTCCTTGATATTTTAGCGACTACCTCTTCTTCGTTCACCAATGCAATTAATAATAATAAATAAAATTGGTGATCCAGTATTAGAAAAGATCTACTTAGTGAGGCAAATTTACATCCTGAACTATCATATACATCACTCATTGGATTAATAATTTTGAATGGACCGTTTTCAATCGTCCACCGACTAATTTTCTATCTCGAAAATGCCTTAGTTTGGTGACTCCTGTATTAAATGGTAATATTAATACGATAGACGATTTTAGACAGTTGCGCATCATTTAGATCATGTGTTCTTAATAATTAAATTGCTTTATTGACTTACTATTTCCAAATTGACATACTATTTCCAAAAAGTAATTGAACGTGAAGTTGAATGTGTTATATATGAAAAAGCGTGATGTAAAGAAGAAGTAACGGTTAAAAAATTAAATAGACAAGTCAATTTTTAAAAATATTTTAAAAATTCTGTCTTAAAAGATATAATTTCCCTATATGTAAGACGAATGCATCCAAGTCAGTTAAGTTCCGTTGTTGCATGCGTTGTTCGTCGAATGTATGCGTTAGAACAAGCAGATGGAGGGCGCTTACAGTAGAATCGAGTCTGATTTACTGGCTACTTGAACATTTTCATGTGTGCCATTCGGCATATGTAAAGTTGCCGTAAGTGTTATCTGTGGGGGATTACAACTCACAGAATCTGTAATCGCCACACTAAATTGCAATAAAATCGTTGCACGTGATGCTTAAACGTCTGGATATTTCCTGAATTTCTTTGACAACCTACTTAATATGCAAATTGCAGCGACATTAGTCCACATTTTCTCCTATTGGAAAATTTTGGAACAAAACCTTTAATTTGTGATATAAAAATCCTATGGTCAGGAAAGTATGCACACTAAATTTGGTTGTATTTCGGCCATTAGTTCATTCTACATATAGCTCTAAGCACTTTCTGTTTAACCATTTATATTAGGTTGTAAAGATGAAATTTAGACATTTTGATAAAAGTTTTATTGACATCATTAACTCAACAACGATTACAATTTAGACTGATAGATAATCACCATCGATATATATCACATCTCTTCATTTCTGCTGCAAACTTTCAATCCCGTGAGCATAGAATGACTAAGATTTTTCTTTGAAAAAAATCTCCTGCGTCGGTTACTGTCATTGAACTGTATATTGACAATATGGTTCTTTAGGATGCGAAATAAACAGTCAGTTAGCGCAAAGTCTGGGCTGTAAGGTAGATAAATGAGATGAGACAGAACCTCCCAGCCAGACTGGCCATCTTTGCTCTGTGCTGGCGCGATATCATAGCGTTATGTCTATTTTTGGACGAAGTTCTTTGATCTTGGTGTTCAAACGCTCCAGTTGTCCACAGTGGAGTTCTTTCATAAGAGTGATGTTGGTTGGAAGCAGCTTCATCACGATGACGCCAAATAAACGCAGATCATTGCTTTCTGCACTAACGACTCTTTGCCATTTCAACAGCTGGTTGACTTTAGGTCACTCATGAACACTTTAACATCTTTTGCAGATAAGATCACGAGCTTCACTGCGTTGTGTCCACTTTTGAAATGATAAAACAACAGCACGAAATGTGTGTTTTTTTAATTTTTTTTGTTTGAAAGTTTTATATTGTCAGACATAGCTGATGCATCTATTTTCAATGAAATATGTGATGAAGAACTTATGCATCCATATCGAATGTTCTATAACATTTTTTCCAATCGTTTCTAGAAAAAATCGAAATGTCTAACTTTCAACTTGATAAATATCATCTTTACAACCACTCTGTATTTGCATATAGTTTTATTAGCTAAAAATATGATCTAGATATTTTTATATTTTGTAATGCTCTATCTGTTTTTGAGCTATCTTAATGTTTTAACCAGGTGTTCTGGACCTATTATAGAGTAAAAAGTTCTTGTTCAGAATTGTTTATTGCAAAATCATCAAGGATGCTTATTACATTGTCAAATTTTCTATTACCTCTCTTGCATTTAAATCGTCAAGTAAAAAAAGTACTAGTTCATATTTTAGCTAATGGAAAAATATACAAATACAGAATGATTGTATCAGGTTGTAACGATAAAATTTAGATATTTCAATTTTTTTCTAGAAATGACGAAAAAAATGTTGAAATGTTTTAGAATATTGAATAGTTAAGCGACGGATGCCACAGTCCTGTTAATTTGTATCAGTTTGAAATGACACTAACCACATAATATTAGACTGGACAACAATGATTTTTTTCAGACTCAAAATTAACATATTCTTATGTATTTTCATCTGCTGAATTCAAAAATCACTATAAAAATACCAATTAGCTCTTGCTTTGGAGCAGCGGTTTCCAAGTGGTACGCAAGAGCTAAAATATGGTCCGCGAAAGATTTAAAACTTTTATTCATTTTAAATAATTTAAAATGATTGACGTAATCTAAATAATACAAAATATATGAGAAAGGTTTTATAGTAAAATTTGTAAAAAAAAAATATTTCATTACAAAATAGTGCATCTTCAATCATTTCAAATTTTCATTGGCATTTTTCCTGTAAAACTCCTCAGATCAGCATATAATAAAACTACACTCTATTATAGAATATATATTTATGCAAACATGACAGTCCTCCTTGACTCAATCAATTATGCCGAGCACAAGTGGAAAATATGTGGCGATCTAAAAGTCATCGATGTACTCTTAGGAATGCAACTGGGGTACACTAAATACTGTTGCTTTTTATGTATGTGGGACAGTAGGGGATAGGAAATCACATTACATTCAAGCGGACTGGCCTGCAAGAAATATTGACTCTACTGAGAAAAATATCGTTGCTTAGCCTCTCGTGTACCCAAAAGATGTTCTTCTTCCACCCCTTCATATCAAGCTGGGTTTAATGAAAACTTTTGTCAAAGGTATGAACCAGAAAGGACAGGCATTTAAGTACTTAAGAGACAAATTTCGTAGATTGAGTGATGCAAAGGTTAAGGAAGGTATTTTTGTTGGGCCATAAATTTGAAAACTTGTAAAGAATTCCGTGTTTGACCAAGTTTTGGAGGGAAAAGAAAAGGAAGCTTGAGAAGCCTTAAAGGCATTCGTGGATTTTTAGGCAACAAAAGAGACGATAACTACATTCAGTTGGTGACAATACTACTGAAAAAATATCATCAACTCGATTGCAACATGTCCTTCAAAATCCATTTTCTCTATTCCCACCTAGACTTTTTCCCTCCTAGTTGTGGAGCTATCAGTGATGAACATGGGGAAAGATTCCATCAGGATATTTCTGTATTGGAACAAAGATATCAGGACCATTGGAATGAAGTAATGCTTTCGGATTACTGCTAGTCTGTGTGTAGGGATGCACCAGAACTCACTTACAAGAGGCAAGCCAAAAGAAAACGATCTCATTAAGTCACCGCATGATTCTCTTCACACCGAACCACCTGCCAGGTATCCTTCTATTAATTTAGAACTCTTAAAATGTTACTGTAATTTTTAAAAAATTCAAAAGCACTTTCAACGTTGTTAGCATATGTAATTAAAATGTATCGTTTTATGCTGTTAAAATCACCTATTGTATACCACAGAAACTAGAGCTAATAAAAATTTTTCTTTGTCATATTCAATTTTCTCACCCCAAAATTAGTAAGATTTCACTCTTAAAATAAAGGAAATAGACTATTCAAAAAAACATTTTTTTTGTTGTCCAGTGTTATTTAAGATCCGACCATCAACTCAACAAATATTTAATGAACTGTTAAGATTTTTAACTTAAAAACAAATTTCGATATGAATATTAATAAATAATAAGTTTTATGAACTTATAAAATAATTCTATTAAAAGTGAGCTTGATATAAAAATTGCGCCCCAAAAGATCTTTGTTCCGACTTCACAGGACGGCTTTGATCCTCGCTTGGGACTTTGTCCCACAGAGATCGTTTTAATATCTTTTAGAATCATTACCTTTCTGTTTAAGAGTATATCATAATTTCAAACAAGAGATAAAAAGTACAAAAATAAAAATTATACATAAATTCAACTTTTAAATGATTCTTTCATGAGGTTGATTTGACTATATATGTTATGGAAAATACTATTGATATACTATATTGATATATGTTCTATAAAAATATAAATGATTATAATTTATAACTCCTAATTATTAGAAGGCTTACCTAATTTTTGTCGTGTATATTTTTAAATCGAAGGCGTTTATTCGGAAAATCATGGATTTGTGAATAATTATATGTACGACAAAAATAAAGATATATATTTCGAAGCATCTCCTTCTTCCGATGATATATGGTGGTGGAAAGGTATCGAACCGATCTGGATAACGGCTGAAAAACGTGGAATAAAATCGGCTTTATACAATTGGGATGGATGTAATTTAGAAGTGGATGGAGTCAAAGCAAGTTACTGCCGTCCTTACAGGTCTTATAAGCTATGGCCTAACGTAGAAAAAGATACCAGACGAGCTGCTTTTGAAATTTTGAATTTGTTTCAACAAGGATATAGACTGGGTTTATTGTATTTTGAACCTGTCGATGGTAACGGTTAGTAAAGTAATAATTTATATTTAACAAATTAAAATAATTTGTGTTAGTAAAATATAATAATTTCTGTGTAGGACATATTTTCGGTCCTGAAAGCTGGATACGAAAATGGGCTTTACGTCAAATTGATAAAATTCTTTACGATATTCAACAAGAAATACATAAGAAAGGAATGAATAATGATGTAAGTTTATCAATTTTTATTATATTTACCTTTTTGTTAATAAAATTTCTCTTAAGTATTAACTTTTTTTGCACACAGGTTAATGTAATCGTTGTATCGGATCATGGTATGACTAGCATCCGTTTTGGGCGGACAAAAGTGATCGACATAAATTCTGTCGTGTCTTCAGGCGATATTAAAGTTATGCTAGATGTTTATTGCATGTCGATGCTATGGCCAGAAAATGACAAAGAAGAAAAAGTAAACAGCTTTGCTATCGTTATTAATATAGAGTGTTTCATAAATGTTTGGCCAAATTTCACAAGCTTGTAGAAGGAATTTCTCCTCTATAAGTCTGTGGAATTTTTCCGAACATTTTTAAAACATCCTGTGTAATATTCGATACATTAATTAATCAAACAAATATTAAATGTTGTACAAAATTTCAGGTATACAATGATTTGATAAATGCAAATTTGGAAGGACTTCAAGTTTACAGAAAAAGCGACATCCCCAATATTTTTCATTTTCGTGATCATAATCGTATCGCTCCAATCTTAATGTTAACAAACAGTTCGGATTACATCATTGTTCCTGTAAGTGTTCCTTAACTTTTAAAACATAAAACTTTAAATTTTAACTGAATTTAAGCAAATACAGTAAGCTGGATATGAAAACTATACATAAGAAAGTTTAATCGAAAATTTTCTCAATTTCGAATTGTCAATTCTTGTTCGTATTGCGTTATTAAAATGTCGTCTTATTGTGTAAATGTAATTATTTAGATTTTAAACTTAGCTTAAAAGATCCACTCTCATACGAGAATTATCAATTAAGATGACATCAGCATAACAAGTAGAGAAAGTAACAAAGGGATTTTCAGAAATGTAGATTTTCTGAGAGTAATGGAAGGTGTCGAATCAATACATATTACAATTAATAAAATTGTGTAAATTTAGCACTATATGTAAATCTAAACGTAAAATTGGCAATAAGGAGGACTGCAAAAAAGAAAAAAATAATTAAACTTAGGTATATTCGTTTAATACAATTAATAAAATTGTGTAAATCAATATGTATTCCAATTTATAAAAAAGGTGCACCAACAGACTGTAGTAACTACAGAACTATCAGCCTAATTAACCATGCCAGTAAAGTAATGCTTAAAATAATTAATAACCGTTTGAAACCCTATTACCTGAAATAGCTGAAGAACAGTTGAGGTTTATCTCTGGTAAAGGAACTCGTGAACAAATCCTGAACGCTGGGCAAACCATTGAAAAATCAAATGGAATTATCAAATCATTGAAAAATCATTGAATTTAATATCAAAGCTTACCTTTGTTTCGTAGACTATACCAAGCCTTTGATTGTGTAACATGGAACAAATTATGGCCCGCTCTCCAGAACATGGGAGTCCCGCGCCATCTTATTTCGATGATCAGAAATTTATAATGAGATTAACTCTGCAAGGGTAAAAGTTAACAAAACTATGTCTAATACATTTACATCTGAAGTTAAGTTCGCCGATTTTGGGGGCAATACGTTAATTGCGCGTCAGGAAAACCTAGGGTCAAACCGTATGTGGGTGGTGGCGGTAGGAAACAAAGATGACAAGTGTCTTACATGAAAACCGTTTATTTTGACATAAGGTTAACTCACATAATGACAATAACAACGCGATCTAGATCGGCTTTGGTGGGAGCTCCTTGATGTCGACGAACGGGCGCTGACTGGTGTCCCAGGCTTGACAGGAGAGTGTCCGTTGCACAGGTGCCTCTGTCCGGTGATGTTGCGGATGCACGGAGATTTTGGTCACTGGTGGAGAACCTGGTCCGAGTGGAGAACTGCGGAGAATCGGCTGGGAATTCCTCTTCGGAGAGAAGCGGCTGAGAATCTCCCCGCTGTCCTTGAGATTCGGGGGTTTTATAAGATTTTCCCCGAATCTCACCCCTTTGATTGGTCCCGTTCGCCCTCTCCCTTACCCCGATTGGTCATTCTTTTGTTTCTAGGCGAAACTTGAGACCGATCCGGGTCGGGAAAAGGTCGGAGAGGTGATGACGGTCCTTTAACGTTCGCGCTCGTATTTTACTCCGTTATGTCCCTTTTCTCTGTCATCTTGGAACCCAAACGGTTCACCAGATGTTCTTGTGGCCATTTATCCCCTACCGCGTTCTTACTTCACAGATATCCCTTTTGTTCTTAGACCCCCCTTTCTCCCGCTTGCTTCGACCCGA
>NW_019384436.1:285123-296770 GCF_000671375.1 Centruroides sculpturatus
TGTCTATTTTGAAAAGATTTGTAAATAAGATAGATTACTCTTCTGTTGGACAACTGTATAATACTGGTAAAACTGGTAAAATATTATATTATTTAAATATTAACCAAAAAGGTTAAATTAAACAAGTAAAACGGCAAAACCGTATTTGGGACACGACTATGTCTCGGAGACACTACTAAGCGGAATCACTTTGACGCTCAAAGCGGATCTCGTTCTCATTCTCCAATCTTCTTTGGTATCGCTGCTTTTGGGCGCGATCGTTCAAACTTCGCCGGCCACGATGCATTTTCGTTGAAATTAACCTATGCAATTTCGAAATTTCTCTCCGTTGCGTGTCGGCCCGGTTGAATTTTTGTCGATGCGTAACGAAAATTTCCCATTTTTGAAAAAAATAATCGTGGCTATTGTATCGTCCGAAATTATTTTTTATTTTGCACAAACAATATACAGTTTAACCCGATTATAACGTCATCGGATGTAACGAAAACCCTAATATAACGTCAAATTTTTTCGGTCCCACGATTTTACTATACTAGATAATGTTAAAAAAAACTCCACTAACGGCATAAAACCGTTTTAACGTCATATTTGAAGCACTCCCAAATTTACAAAATTTGATTACAAGTTTTATTTAACATAAAAGAAAATACGTGTTCAGTCTTAAGGTCAGAGTTCACTTCTTAGAATGACTGTGGGTGGTACTTTCCCCTACCTGATTTCGGTGGGGTGATGTGGCTGTTTTGCCTGTTTGTAGAAGAGGATCGCCATTTTGTATTTTATTTTGACTCGGTTCTCGGTCTCCTGACTACCTACGAATCTGGATTTTTTATGCGCAAATAATTTGGGCACCTAATAAATACCCTGTGCCAAATATTAACTCTTGACATGTACTCCTTCATACCTATATGCTGGCAGTACGATTTTATAAACAAGACATAGTCTTGTCAATAAATACTGTATTCTACACTTTTATTCTATGCAATATATAGAACTTTTCAATTGTACTAATATAGTTTATTAGTATATAGTATTAGTACGTATATACTGTATAATTAAAAAGTTGTATAGCTTAGACCAGGCATGGGCAACATACGGCCCGCGGGCCAGATCCGGTCCGTCTGATGAATTTATGTCGCCCGCGATCAATCTTTCAAAATAGCTCGATGAAAAATTCAGACGTCTAAAAGAAAAAAAATCAACAACTGTGTGTTTAGAGTTAATGCTCCATTACAAATCTCTTAAGTACAGCGTAGAGTGTTGATAAAGCATGATAATGTGAGAAATGTATCTGTAATCTCTATCTACAATTCAGTCTCTACGGGGTGATACCACAATGAGATCTCGCACCACCTCAAAATAGGGGCAACCTCTATTCGGCCCGTGGAAAAAGTTTACTTTCCAATCCGGCCAGGGGCAAAAGCTGTTGGCCACCCCTGGCCTAGACAGTAAACAAATTTTTAATTTTACTATTTTTAGTTATTCAGTGACATATTTTAACATTTTTAAAGTAATAAAATTAAAAGTAATAAAACATTTTAAAAATAGTCATTTAGTTTTGAAATATAAAGTATATTTGGTAAGAATATTTTTTATATTATAATAAATAATATATATATTTCTTTTGAATAAATCAGTTGAATGACCAGAAAAAGATGAAACCTTATTATATGTTGGGCACAATAACTTCTTTCTTTTTGTCTGGAATTCACGGTTGCAACCAATACACCGATAAGATGTCCGACATGAGAGCCATTTTTATGGCTCGCGGTCCCGGTAAGTAGTTTTGAAATTTTATATTTATATAAGAATACTTAAAATAAATTTTGTGTTATATAAAGTTCAATATCACGCAATTTTTGCAGCTTTTAAAAATCTAAGATCTCCACCACTTCACATGGTAGACCATTATAACATATTTTGCCACGTTCTTGGAATCGAACCACTTCCCAACAATGGATCGTGGCATCGAGTAAAAGATATGCTTACACATGGTTCGAATCTGTAAACAATATTTTAACTAATAAATATATCTATACGTTATAACATCGTTATTTTTCTGTCAAAAAGTTTATTTTAAGTACGTTCCCGATTCTAGAATATTTTTCAACTAAATAACGGGCCACG
Organism: Centruroides sculpturatus; assembly: GCF_000671375.1. Lineage (NCBI taxonomy): Eukaryota > Metazoa > Arthropoda > Arachnida > Scorpiones > Buthidae > Centruroides > Centruroides sculpturatus. The sequence goes on from NW_019384436.1 coordinate 287,248, forward strand.
TTTATGAAATTGAGTAACTTCAATATTGAAATTAAGAGAATTTAATGAATTAGGAGACTGTTATTTAAGCGAAATTTTAAAGATAGATATTATGTTAATATTATGGTGTAAACGTTGTATTTTGATATTCTTATTAAGTAATACCCGATGGAATTTGAGCTAAATCTATCTGGAAACCCGGCACAGAATTTTGGCAATCAAATCTTCAGGAATTTTTTATGATCAGTGTCCTGTCCCTCAACATCCTACCGCTTCCGTAGTGGGCCTGACCGAACCCACGTTAGGTTTGGAGAAATGGCCCTCTTCGTAATCACATTTAAAAACAAAAATTGATTAACACTAAAAGCAACAGTACAGTACTTAACAAAAGGCGACTGCCTGTTTACACTAGTCGCATGTGACGATTTGGCGCCACCAACTTCTGAATCGGTAGTCCTGTCGTTGATTGGTCGATTTTATTTAACGCAGGAAGTATAGGGAGTTGACCGTCTGTGGACGGCTCTTGCCCAGTAGCTTGTTCGGCAATTTGAATCGAAGCAATCGAAGCAACTATGGCGTTCAAAAATTTGTTCGTAAACAGGGGCGTTCGTAACCCGAGGTTTTACTGTAAATGAAATAACTTTTCTTTTACTATAGAAAGAAAATAGTTAATGTAAAAAGTAATATTTTCATGAAAAGATTTTGTTGTAATCGATATTCTGTGAGAAGAGATTAACAGTTTTCATAGAACATAATCATAGAAAAGAATATTCAATAAATAAAATATTGAAATTTTACGAAATAGCAAATTAAAAAGATAAATAATATACTGTACATATACTAAATTTTATTCTGTTTAGAAATATAAAACTACAGTATCATGATCATTACGTTATTATTTATTTTTATAATATTTATGTACTTATTTATTCGCTTGGAATTATCTAATAAAAAAAACTCTCATGATATTCATTTTCTCTCTTCTATTTATTAATAATGTAGCTGATGTACAGTACTGTATATTGAAAATAAATAAGCCCCATTCTTATTTGATTTGGTGAAAAATGTTAATTTTAGTCACCAGATGGCGGCAAGTAATAAGTGAAATGAATATCCGTGTTATATTGTTCTTCATTGTTTAAATATTATGTTTCAGATAGGACGTGCTAAAATTTTCAGTTTGATATGAGACTCGAAAGTTTTGTAGTTAGAATCTCGTTCTATTTATTTACTTATTTAAGATTTGATGTTTTCTTCAATGGCATTATCTCATCGTAAATATTATTATTATTTTGAAGGATAGTAGAAGTTAATCTTAATAGATTGGATTATATACAAGTTTGAGAATTCATTAGATCGATTCTATTCAGAAATCTTAAATATGAAAGGAAAAAAAATCGTTAATTAAAGAAATACTTCAGTTTAATTAGAGGAAAGTTCTGAAAGTTACCTCATTAATCAGTTCATTGGCCTGAGTTTTTATAAGGAATTAAGATTTCTATATAGAATCAATTTTATTTTATTTTATAGTTTTTCTATTCGATTTGGTTCCTCATCATAATGTCAGAAAATGCTATCAATATTCTTTTTCTTACTTTTTATTCTGTTTTATACTCACCTACAACAGAAAATTCGTCAATAGAATTTCATTGGTTACTGTAGTTTTAACACTAATTTGTAGTTTAAAGTGACATCGAATTAATCCTTATGCTCTTTACCTCAGTTATGTAAAAGTAGTAATTTAAGAAGAGAAAAGATCTTTTGGCTATTATAAAAATATTTGAATTATTATTTATAAAAATTATTTTAACTTTTAAAATTTCTTATGTGATATTTAGGCATACCAAACACTGTTGCAGATGAATAGAGTTAATAATATCATGTCCTAAATAAAAAATACTATTTTTTTTTTTTAATTTTATTACTGCAAGCTTTTCTAGTGATGTTAAATTACATATAAAATGTTGGTTAGATCATGTTAGTGCATATATAAGCAACTATCAGGTAAGCCCAGCGTTGCCTGGACATAAAATAACAACAAACACTAAGTTTATTAGATTATTTCGTACTTCGAACCCTTCTATTATATTATATTATAGTATTTGATTTTATAGCTAGGAAGGTTATCTTGCGTAAGGGTTTATCATACCAAGTGACCAATCTAACATATTTTAAAAATTCTTTAAATTATGTAGAGTAGAGGAATAAACAAGTTTAAAAAATGTGTTAGATTGGTCATTCGATGTGATAAACTCTTATGTAAGATAACCTTTGTAAATATAAATCAAATACTATAATATAAGAAACATTAAAACGATATCCATAAAAAGAGTTTGGATATTTCAGCCTACCATTGTCATGTTTTTTTCGCAATACTCGGATGGTACGAAATCGCACAATTTCATTGATCAAGTAGATTGGAATCGAAAATATATCTTAAATTTTTTCAGATATCATATTTTTTTTCTTTTTTTTTTATGTTAACGCTAAGAAACTCTACGATTCACAGTCGAATATCAAACGGTAATCTGTCAACGAATCAAATTTAGCGATAAACTGATCAAATATTTAAACTCTGCATCCTCGAAAACCACTTTAAAAATATTTTGTGCTCGCCGGTATTCTTCTATTATGTAATTTTCCTAATCGAATGCCACCATGCGCTGGTTCCGATAAAAAGAAGCGACTTTTGCGGAAGGGGGTTGAAGTAATTCGGCCAAAAGTAGTTGGTGACTTCCTGCTGGAAGAGAGGATGATCAACGATTACTAATTAATTAATACTGGTCAACTATTAATGTTTGAAAAGTGATGGACAGGATGTGATGGACTTCATATGACTTATTTAAATAAAAATGCGAGAATAACTCCTTTATGTGATAATTGAGGTGGAGCGTTAGCGAAGCCTCTTCTATATGGCTTACAGAATTATGTTCGTTCTCAAAATCTTTGACACTTTCCATTAATTGAGATGAGGAATCTAAAAATGTAATAAAAAGGGGCATGTCCATGACTTCGTTTTCGAGATATAAGGTCGTTTTATGCGCGTGCGCGACAAAGCGATATCGCACGAATCGGCGCGACTTTGTCATGCGCTGTTCCTCGATTGCTAGCAGCCTTCTATGGGCTTTTAGAATCGAGTTCGTTCTCAACATTTAATGGGCAATTTTGATAAAACTCTGTCATTTTCTATTCATTGCGATAAGGAATATAAAAATGTAATTAGGCTCCATTTAAATGTAAAAAAGGAGTTCCTGACTTCGTTTTCGATAAACAGAGATATTATAGTGACAATATCCGTGCTCTCTGATGCGACTGAGCGCGCCTAAAGGAAATTAGAACTAGGGGTCAAAAATAAAAACAGCATTGCGTACGCCTAACGGAAAATAGGCGCGAAAAACGAACAAAGCAATCGATGGCGATTGCCTTGTTTGTAACCTTTACCTAAGATAACCTTTGTTGTTATATAAATCAAATGCTATAATATAAGAAACATTAAAATGAAATCCATATAGTCACGCATAACAAAGCAATCGCAATCGATTGCTTTGTTCTTGGATCGCCTTTCCGTGTCGGTATGACCGGCAAGTAACGATCGCCCCTTTTTTTCTGGCTCCGCCTCAATTTTATCCCGATACGACAAAAATCGAGCGATGTCCTAGTAAAGAGTTTAGATTTTTGTAACAGATTGTATAAACTACGTGGGAAGTATGTCCTCGTAAATATTGCGATTATAGAAAAATTATTAGAATTAGTTTGGTTTATTTGATTACCACAACGTGACACGCGAGCGATCTGCCGAGGAGAGTGCATCCCACGAAGACTTTTATGTAAAGCTAGCTATATTTGCGTGTTACTAACGTGAAGAACACCGGAAAAACACGTGCCGGCTCATTAGCGATGCTCTAAACCACGACTGACTACCAGGTGTTCGGTGGTTTTATCCACTCGGCTACTGAAAAGCAGTTATTAGAGTTAAAAAAGAGTGTTTCGATGTGAAAAATTAAATAGACTACTTATAGACTTTTTACAGGGTAACACTTTCCATTCCAAGTAGGCAAGTTCTATCTGTTACTTGTCCAGTAATTAAGTAAATATAATATATATTTTTTAAAATTACATATTTTTTAAGAACTATATTTAGTTCATTATTTTCTTAAATTTTCTGCCAATAGATGGCAGTACGTGTGAACCAAGCAAATCGCATGCAGGAAAAAATTAATTGATACATAGAAATCCAATCGATATTTTGGGATGGAATGGATGAAATCATCTAAGTTAGAAGTATGCTAACGTAACTTCCGAGTTTCGTAGCAATTGGTGGAACGGCGTAGGCGTGCATAGCAACAAACAAACAAACATCCTCATTTATTTATATAGAAAATTATGTTGTTACATATTGCTTATATTTACACTTACTTATACACACATGCTCCAAAATTGAGGTTGTTAATTTTTTTAACTAAAAAAAACCAAGAAACAAAGTTACTTTTACAAATGTTTTGTTTAATTTTTACTTTTCCAGCCGTTATGTATACATAACAAGGGAAAATATTAGAATTCTGTCAAATTTGATCCTCCGGATTTTTTGAAAATCTTCCACTTTAACACATTTTTCTACTCCTGAATCCAAAAAATTCAAAAAAAAGTGGAAAAATATTCCATGGATGTGTGTATAAATGTTGCCATTTATTTCGTTTTCGTTTATTATTCAATATCTCAAGGTAGGTAATGAAGAAGAAACGAAATTTGGCACAGTAGCTTATGTGTAAGAAGCATTTATGCTATTAAACTTTGATGGTTAAAGTCAAGGAAGAGATGAGTAAAAGAGTGTCACGTGCCTTATCTCTAGAGGGTCGGACGTAATGAAGATTTTACTCATTATTTGCATTTACACTCTCTTTTATGAAATTCATCACTACCCTCAAAATTAAGCTCAAGCTCTTTGCCATTTTATAATAATTAAAAATATTAAAAAATTTTTAAACAAAATCTCATAACNAAATTTCTTATATTGTAGCAAAATTGCTCATTTTAAGCTTTGTTATTAAGTTTTATTTCTTAGTATAACTGAAAATGATCAGACTTTATAGTAATCCCCTTAATATCCAGTTCGAGTCTTGCCAGCTTTTTTTATGTATAATTCTTTTATGCTCTTTGTTCTCATGATGTAATATTAGAAATCTCTCAAATCATGTTTCCATTTTCTATTCTTTCCGTCCTGAGTCTTTTTAATCATATCTATCACGGGGTAAGTCAGGCCTCCAAAATCTGATAATACCAAATAACATGTTACTTTATATTATCGCATTTTGATAAAATTCATTCTAAATGAAAGAGTTGTTTCATATATTTTACCATTTTAAGTGAAAATATTAATGAATTATTTCCTTTTCTGCCTTAGAATTTACCCGCAGATTTATTGTAATCTCAACGTAATGATTCGAACGTTCCGCCGTAAAGAATCGTGACTCGATTATTTCAGAATGGGAACACATGAAGAAACTCGAAATCTTTTCTACTATTGTTCGGTTTGCCATAATATATTAAATTATAATTTGATAGATTTATAATTCGTAACAAGTTCAATCGAAGAAGATTAAAGAGGGAATTGCGTCAAAGAATAAGACTATAAAATTTACCTGTGTAACATATTGGCACACGTAACAAAATTTATTCCTAGAGTATTTTAGAATTAAATATAAAATTGTGATTTGTATAATGGTACAAAAAGTGCATTGCAATGGAGTTACATTGAATTTTATAAAATATGTTGCAAAATTTTTAATATATCATAAAAATTGAAGGGACTAAACTATCACTTCAACAGCATTCATTTAAAAACAAATTTGATTGATTTATTAGAATTATTTTTTGGTTTGGTAATGAAAATGAGAAAATAATGCCTTGTCATATATTATTACTTTATTAATTAAGGTAAATTACTTGCAAAATGAAATAAAGTTAACTTAAAAGAAGTTTTATTCTAATTTTATGTGTAAAATGTAAATTTCATAGTTTTACAGTAAAAATTACAATAAGTTTATAAGCTATTGGCTATTTCAAATGTAGTCCATCTTTCATTTAATTTACGGGTTATTGCTTATTAGTTTTAATGGGTCTTAAAAACAATACGGTATATATATATATATATGACCTAATTAGCATGATATTTTTAGCCACACGTGCATATACACTATATACTGTGTTTGTTGTTTTTATATATATTATAGTATTATATAGTACAGTACTATAGTTAATATTATATTATATATATTGTATGTTATATATAATATAATATTATACATATATGTATATTGTATGTGGGTNCTTAACATCGATGAAAATTTAACGCGAAGTAGGTTAACAGCAATATACTAATATACTAATTACATGGGATATAATAATATACTACACTAATAATGGATTTTTTCATATTTTTCGGTTATCCGTTTTTTTCAGTTATCCGACCAACCCCAGTCCCCAATTGAGTCCGATAATCGATGCTCTACTGTATATATATAAGTACTTAGTGAATTATTGATTTTTCAAGTTTTCTGTTACTTTTGGATCACCGCATTTTATGTATTTGAATACTAGATTCAAATACATATATTTGTAACTACAGGAATATCGTGCAATTTTCGTGGAAATGCACATAATTTACTATTTTCATAGACCGTCGCCCGCTGACTTTTGCCTTTAGCCAGAAGCCGATAAGTGCATCCCTAGACAGCTGAGCCATTTAGATTTTATAGGGTAATTTAGCACAGACATCCGGTATATTAAAGGCAACGACAATATACCGGCCGACGTCTTCTCACGAATCGAAAGCATCGAAGTAACGAATGTGCTGGATTACACGAGCATCGCGCAAGCTCAGATTAGCGATCCGGAATTAAGAGAATTACGATTCTCCAATACGGCCTTGCAGCTTAAGCAGATGCCATTTACAGACGCGGGCTCCAACCTATTCTGTAATATATCAACAGATAATATCCGTCCATACATTCCGGCGAAATTTTGCAAACAGGCTTTAGACTCCGTCCATAATTTAGCCCAACCCGGGATAAAAATTACTACAAGGCTATTAACCAGTCGTTTCATCTGGCCTTCCTTCTAACTTAATTCCACATTCCATATTGGTAATCACATCTGTAATTGAAATAAAATTACTTCATTTTCTTAACTCCCAAAATAGCGGTCCCAGAATTTTAGTGGATGAACTTTGAAGTAAAATGATTTTCCCGAAAATCGAAATCGCAAACTCAGGGCATTATGTATGAGAAATTTGGTTGAGATTTGCCATACACTGTATTTCTTTCTACGGCTAACTTTGAACACACTCGAGCTTTATAATTCGAGCAAATTTTATCATTTTCCTGTTATTTTTTAGAATTAGGTTATAGATTCAATAATGAATTTTAATAAGCAAAATCAAATGAGGTCGCGCTCTACGCCACAGATCTAAATTGCTTGTAAACAAATAATATAAATACTGTATACCTTATTAATTATTATTCAGAAATATAAAATATTTCATATTTTCCTGATAAAACGTATTTAATGTTATAATAAAAATATTTTAAAATATGATATTAGTTATAATAATATAACTAAATTTAATAAATAAAAGACATACAGTATTTAATTGAATAAGAGCTTGTAAACAATCTGTTTATTGAATACAAGCTCTGCTTACAAGCAAAAAACAATTGAATTTTTTCTTCTATTTAATAAATTTCTAATTACACGAATTCATTACATAACTTTAAATTTCCTTTTATATTACCTTATAATATAATCGAGATGGGTTAATAATAATAATGATAATAATAAGCACAGAGCCCAAACGGTTAGGAGTTGAAAGTTGAAATTTGAGTTAGGGTATGCCATGAGAATGCACACTAAGAAGGGATTTTTGGAAATTATCCTCCACGGGGAAGAGGGGGAGGATTAAGGATTAGCCTACCCTGAAGAACTAGGCTTCTACTGTACTATTNCTACATTATTTTATAAATTAATTTGAGAATTATTTTATGAACAAGAATTAATTGAATATTTAAATACTCGTTTAAAACAGGGATTCCGAACCATTTTTTTTTTTATGTCTTGCCCTTTTCTATAACGATATAAAGTAAGAATAAATTAAAAATGTAATAAAATGAATAAACAAATAAGAGTTAACACTATACTTTTTATAAACGTAAACCAAAATTCAAAATTATATGCTTTACTTTAACAAAATTAAAAATATATCAATTATTATTATTATTATTACATGATTAAATATAATGAAAATAAATTGACTACTAACTTCAAAACGGTCCCGGTAATTAAAAACCCTCCCCGGATAAATCGATTGGCGATAAACCCTTAGCAACTAGATTAGAAAACCCTAGTCTATGAAAATCAAATTTGGTTGTTCTAAAAATTAATAAAATAAAATTACATAAGGAAATTTTAGTTTACTATTTTCAACTTATCCGTATTCGTTTCATAAAAGTAACTTGGATAAATTGACATGAACATTGTTTATAAAACTTATTAATATTAATTAATATTTAATAGGTCTATTAATGGCATGATATGCAATAAAACTACTTTTTGAGATTTGTTATAAACAATAAACAAGATATTTAATAGAGGAAAAGGTGGCATTATGGAACACTGCGAGTATTGTGAAACCACTCCATTTCAAACTGATAATAAAGGCGAACTGTAGCGGATTGTGGCTGAACTGAACTAGGCAGACATCCATAGCAAGGGAAAAACCCGTTTCACTTCAGTTAAACGGTTGTCCGTATTTAATCTGCAAATTTGTTTTTTTTCAAAATTCGCAAGTTTTGAATGCTAAGTGAATTTAATTATTTTAAAAATATAAATCGTGTAGTTGTAGGTTCACTGGTGCATGTATTCCGTTCCTGAGACTTAGGGGTACATATTAATCTGTGTGATATTCACGTTTTTTTAAATTTTGGTATCGACAGACATAAGTTAATTCAAGATGGCGATGCGTGAAATACGGATCCCATTGATACTTTTACAGTAATATGGAACTCAACTCCTCCGAACTCTCTCTTTGCAAGCAGACATTCGTCCGGAGGAATTTGTGAAAAAGACACTAGGTAGAAAGTCAATTCTTCCTGAGAATATCGAAAAAGAGCTGCTGGAATATATATTGTTGATGGAGGTTGTATTTTTCTATTATAAAAGCGATAAAATACATTGGAGTAAATAATTTTGTAATTATTTAACATTCTTTGTACTTTCCTATTTGTTTTTGGCTACATTAAAGCATTTTTTGAAAATATACAGTAAGGTTCTATATTGCCACCCGATTTTCTCTAAGCCTACTTTCTGACTTTTTGTACAAAAGCCTTAAAAAACCATACTTATAGTTACACTAGCGAAAAATCCAATTAGGAACATTTAGTTTAATAGTTACCAGTACTTTTCGCACAAAAAATGTGGGTGTAGTTATGATACCTTGTTTACAATTCACTAAAATGTAATTGGGGTTCCATAATACCACCTTCTCCTCTAC
>NW_019384436.1:300891-338786 GCF_000671375.1 Centruroides sculpturatus
TGTCTATTTTGAAAAGATTTGTAAATAAGATAGATTACTCTTCTGTTGGACAACTGTATAATACTGGTAAAACTGGTAAAATATTATATTATTTAAATATTAACCAAAAAGGTTAAATTAAACAAGTAAAACGGCAAAACCGTATTTGGGACACGACTATGTCTCGGAGACACTACTAAGCGGAATCACTTTGACGCTCAAAGCGGATCTCGTTCTCATTCTCCAATCTTCTTTGGTATCGCTGCTTTTGGGCGCGATCGTTCAAACTTCGCCGGCCACGATGCATTTTCGTTGAAATTAACCTATGCAATTTCGAAATTTCTCTCCGTTGCGTGTCGGCCCGGTTGAATTTTTGTCGATGCGTAACGAAAATTTCCCATTTTTGAAAAAAATAATCGTGGCTATTGTATCGTCCGAAATTATTTTTTATTTTGCACAAACAATATACAGTTTAACCCGATTATAACGTCATCGGATGTAACGAAAACCCTAATATAACGTCAAATTTTTTCGGTCCCACGATTTTACTATACTAGATAATGTTAAAAAAAACTCCACTAACGGCATAAAACCGTTTTAACGTCATATTTGAAGCACTCCCAAATTTACAAAATTTGATTACAAGTTTTATTTAACATAAAAGAAAATACGTGTTCAGTCTTAAGGTCAGAGTTCACTTCTTAGAATGACTGTGGGTGGTACTTTCCCCTACCTGATTTCGGTGGGGTGATGTGGCTGTTTTGCCTGTTTGTAGAAGAGGATCGCCATTTTGTATTTTATTTTGACTCGGTTCTCGGTCTCCTGACTACCTACGAATCTGGATTTTTTATGCGCAAATAATTTGGGCACCTAATAAATACCCTGTGCCAAATATTAACTCTTGACATGTACTCCTTCATACCTATATGCTGGCAGTACGATTTTATAAACAAGACATAGTCTTGTCAATAAATACTGTATTCTACACTTTTATTCTATGCAATATATAGAACTTTTCAATTGTACTAATATAGTTTATTAGTATATAGTATTAGTACGTATATACTGTATAATTAAAAAGTTGTATAGCTTAGACCAGGCATGGGCAACATACGGCCCGCGGGCCAGATCCGGTCCGTCTGATGAATTTATGTCGCCCGCGATCAATCTTTCAAAATAGCTCGATGAAAAATTCAGACGTCTAAAAGAAAAAAAATCAACAACTGTGTGTTTAGAGTTAATGCTCCATTACAAATCTCTTAAGTACAGCGTAGAGTGTTGATAAAGCATGATAATGTGAGAAATGTATCTGTAATCTCTATCTACAATTCAGTCTCTACGGGGTGATACCACAATGAGATCTCGCACCACCTCAAAATAGGGGCAACCTCTATTCGGCCCGTGGAAAAAGTTTACTTTCCAATCCGGCCAGGGGCAAAAGCTGTTGGCCACCCCTGGCCTAGACAGTAAACAAATTTTTAATTTTACTATTTTTAGTTATTCAGTGACATATTTTAACATTTTTAAAGTAATAAAATTAAAAGTAATAAAACATTTTAAAAATAGTCATTTAGTTTTGAAATATAAAGTATATTTGGTAAGAATATTTTTTATATTATAATAAATAATATATATATTTCTTTTGAATAAATCAGTTGAATGACCAGAAAAAGATGAAACCTTATTATATGTTGGGCACAATAACTTCTTTCTTTTTGTCTGGAATTCACGGTTGCAACCAATACACCGATAAGATGTCCGACATGAGAGCCATTTTTATGGCTCGCGGTCCCGGTAAGCAGTTTTGAAATTTTATATTTATATAAGAATACTTAAAATAAATTTTGTGTTATATAAAGTTCAATATCACGCAATTTTTGCAGCTTTTAAAAATCTAAGATCTCCACCACTTCACATGGTAGACCATTATAACATATTTTGCCACGTTCTTGGAATCGAACCACTTCCCAACAATGGATCGTGGCATCGAGTAAAAGATATGCTTACACATGGTTCGAATCTGTAAACAATATTTTAACTAATAAATATATCTATACGTTATAACATCGTTATTTTTCTGTCAAAAAGTTTATTTTAAGTACGTTCCCGATTCTAGAATATTTTTCAACTAAATAACGGGCCACGTTTATGAAATTGAGTAACTTCAATATTGAAATTAAGAGAATTTAATGAATTAGGAGACTGTTATTTAAGCGAAATTTTAAAGATAGATATTATGTTAATATTATGGTGTAAACGTTGTATTTTGATATTCTTATTAAGTAATACCCGATGGAATTTGAGCTAAATCTATCTGGAAACCCGGCACAGAATTTTGGCAATCAAATCTTCAGGAATTTTTTATGATCAGTGTCCTGTCCCTCAACATCCTACCGCTTCCGTAGTGGGCCTGACCGAACCCACGTTAGGTTTGGAGAAATGGCCCTCTTCGTAATCACATTTAAAAACAAAAATTGATTAACACTAAAAGCAACAGTACAGTACTTAACAAAAGGCGACTGCCTGTTTACACTAGTCGCATGTGACGATTTGGCGCCACCAACTTCTGAATCGGTAGTCCTGTCGTTGATTGGTCGATTTTATTTAACGCAGGAAGTATAGGGAGTTGACCGTCTGTGGACGGCTCTTGCCCAGTAGCTTGTTCGGCAATTTGAATCGAAGCAATCGAAGCAACTATGGCGTTCAAAAATTTGTTCGTAAACAGGGGCGTTCGTAACCCGAGGTTTTACTGTAAATGAAATAACTTTTCTTTTACTATAGAAAGAAAATAGTTAATGTAAAAAGTAATATTTTCATGAAAAGATTTTGTTGTAATCGATATTCTGTGAGAAGAGATTAACAGTTTTCATAGAACATAATCATAGAAAAGAATATTCAATAAATAAAATATTGAAATTTTACGAAATAGCAAATTAAAAAGATAAATAATATACTGTACATATACTAAATTTTATTCTGTTTAGAAATATAAAACTACAGTATCATGATCATTACGTTATTATTTATTTTTATAATATTTATGTACTTATTTATTCGCTTGGAATTATCTAATAAAAAAAACTGTCATGATATTCATTTTCTCTCTTCTATTTATTAATAATGTAGCTGATGTACAGTACTGTATATTGAAAATAAATAAGCCCCATTCTTATTTGATTTGGTGAAAAATGTTAATTTTAGTCACCAGATGGCGGCAAGTAATAAGTGAAATGAATATCCGTGTTATATTGTTCTTCATTGTTTAAATATTATGTTTCAGATAGGACGTGCTAAAATTTTCAGTTTGATATGAGACTCGAAAGTTTTGTAGTTAGAATCTCGTTCTATTTATTTACTTATTTAAGATTTGATGTTTTCTTCAATGGCATTATCTCATCGTAAATATTATTATTATTTTGAAGGATAGTAGAAGTTAATCTTAATAGATTGGATTATATACAAGTTTGAGAATTCATTAGATCGATTCTATTCAGAAATCTTAAATATGAAAGGAAAAAAAATCGTTAATTAAAGAAATACTTCAGTTTAATTAGAGGAAAGTTCTGAAAGTTACCTCATTAATCAGTTCATTGGCCTGAGTTTTTATAAGGAATTAAGATTTCTATATAGAATCAATTTTATTTTATTTTATAGTTTTTCTATTCGATTTGGTTCCTCATCATAATGTCAGAAAATGCTATCAATATTCTTTTTCTTACTTTTTATTCTGTTTTATACTCACCTACAACAGAAAATTCGTCAATAGAATTTCATTGGTTACTGTAGTTTTAACACTAATTTGTAGTTTAAAGTGACATCGAATTAATCCTTATGCTCTTTACCTCAGTTATGTAAAAGTAGTAATTTAAGAAGAGAAAAGATCTTTTGGCTATTATAAAAATATTTGAATTATTATTTATAAAAATTATTTTAACTTTTATAATTTCTTATGTGATATTTAGGCATACCAAACACTGTTGCAGATGAATAGAGTTAATAATATCATGTCCTAAATAAAAAATACTATTTTTTTTTTTTAATTTTATTACTGCAAGCTTTTCTAGTGATGTTAAATTACATATAAAATGTTGGTTAGATCATGTTAGTGCATATATAAGCAACTATCAGGTAAGCCCAGCGTTGCCTGGACATAAAATAACAACAAACACTAAGTTTATTAGATTATTTCGTACTTCGAACCCTTCTATTATATTATATTATAGTATTTGATTTTATAGCTAGGAAGGTTATCTTGCGTAAGGGTTTATCATACCAAGTGACCAATCTAACATATTTTAAAAATTCTTTAAATTATGTAGAGTAGAGGAATAAACAAGTTTAAAAAATGTGTTAGATTGGTCATTCGATGTGATAAACTCTTATGTAAGATAACCTTTGTAAATATAAATCAAATACTATAATATAAGAAACATTAAAACGATATCCATAAAAAGAGTTTGGATATTTCAGCCTACCATTGTCATGTTTTTTTCGCAATACTCGGATGGTACGAAATCGCACAATTTCATTGATCAAGTAGATTGGAATCGAAAATATATCTTAAATTTTTTCAGATATCATATTTTTTTTCTTTTTTTTTTATGTTAACGCTAAGAAACTCTACGATTCACAGTCGAATATCAAACGGTAATCTGTCAACGAATCAAATTTAGCGATAAACTGATCAAATATTTAAACTCTGCATCCTCGAAAACCACTTTAAAAATATTTTGTGCTCGCCGGTATTCTTCTATTATGTAATTTTCCTAATCGAATGCCACCATGCGCTGGTTCCGATAAAAAGAAGCGACTTTTGCGGAAGGGGGTTGAAGTAATTCGGCCAAAAGTAGTTGGTGACTTCCTGCTGGAAGAGAGGATGATCAACGATTACTAATTAATTAATACTGGTCAACTATTAATGTTTGAAAAGTGATGGACAGGATGTGATGGACTTCATATGACTTATTTAAATAAAAATGCGAGAATAACTCCTTTATGTGATAATTGAGGTGGAGCGTTAGCGAAGCCTCTTCTATATGGCTTACAGAATTATGTTCGTTCTCAAAATCTTTGACACTTTCCATTAATTGAGATGAGGAATCTAAAAATGTAATAAAAAGGGGCATGTCCATGACTTCGTTTTCGAGATATAAGGTCGTTTTATGCGCGTGCGCGACAAAGCGATATCGCACGAATCGGCGCGACTTTGTCATGCGCTGTTCCTCGATTGCTAGCAGCCTTCTATGGGCTTTTAGAATCGAGTTCGTTCTCAACATTTAATGGGCAATTTTGATAAAACTCTGTCATTTTCTATTCATTGCGATAAGGAATATAAAAATGTAATTAGGCTCCATTTAAATGTAAAAAAGGAGTTCCTGACTTCGTTTTCGATAAACAGAGATATTATAGTGACAATATCCGTGCTCTCTGATGCGACTGAGCGCGCCTAAAGGAAATTAGAACTAGGGGTCAAAAATAAAAACAGCATTGCGTACGCCTAACGGAAAATAGGCGCGAAAAACGAACAAAGCAATCGATGGCGATTGCCTTGTTTGTAACCTTTACCTAAGATAACCTTTGTTGTTATATAAATCAAATGCTATAATATAAGAAACATTAAAATGAAATCCATATAGTCACGCATAACAAAGCAATCGCAATCGATTGCTTTGTTCTTGGATCGCCTTTCCGTGTCGGTATGACCGGCAAGTAACGATCGCCCCTTTTTTTCTGGCTCCGCCTCAATTTTATCCCGATACGACAAAAATCGAGCGATGTCCTAGTAAAGAGTTTAGATTTTTGTAACAGATTGTATAAACTACGTGGGAAGTATGTCCTCGTAAATATTGCGATTATAGAAAAATTATTAGAATTAGTTTGGTTTATTTGATTACCACAACGTGACACGCGAGCGATCTGCCGAGGAGAGTGCATCCCACGAAGACTTTTATGTAAAGCTAGCTATATTTGCGTGTTACTAACGTGAAGAACACCGGAAAAACACGTGCCGGCTCATTAGCGATGCTCTAAACCACGACTGACTACCAGGTGTTCGGTGGTTTTATCCACTCGGCTACTGAAAAGCAGTTATTAGAGTTAAAAAAGAGTGTTTCGATGTGAAAAATTAAATAGACTACTTATAGACTTTTTACAGGGTAACACTTTCCATTCCAAGTAGGCAAGTTCTATCTGTTACTTGTCCAGTAATTAAGTAAATATAATATATATTTTTTAAAATTACATATTTTTTAAGAACTATATTTAGTTCATTATTTTCTTAAATTTTCTGCCAATAGATGGCAGTACGTGTGAACCAAGCAAATCGCATGCAGGAAAAAATTAATTGATACATAGAAATCCAATCGATATTTTGGGATGGAATGGATGAAATCATCTAAGTTAGAAGTATGCTAACGTAACTTCCGAGTTTCGTAGCAATTGGTGGAACGGCGTAGGCGTGCATAGCAACAAACAAACAAACATCCTCATTTATTTATATAGAAAATTATGTTGTTACATATTGCTTATATTTACACTTACTTATACACACATGCTCCAAAATTGAGGTTGTTAATTTTTTTAACTAAAAAAAACCAAGAAACAAAGTTACTTTTACAAATGTTTTGTTTAATTTTTACTTTTCCAGCCGTTATGTATACATAACAAGGGAAAATATTAGAATTCTGTCAAATTTGATCCTCCGGATTTTTTGAAAATCTTCCACTTTAACACATTTTTCTACTCCTGAATCCAAAAAATTCAAAAAAAAGTGGAAAAATATTCCATGGATGTGTGTATAAATGTTGCCATTTATTTCGTTTTCGTTTATTATTCAATATCTCAAGGTAGGTAATGAAGAAGAAACGAAATTTGGCACAGTAGCTTATGTGTAAGAAGCATTTATGCTATTAAACTTTGATGGTTAAAGTCAAGGAAGAGATGAGTAAAAGAGTGTCACGTGCCTTATCTCTAGAGGGTCGGACGTAATGAAGATTTTACTCATTATTTGCATTTACACTCTCTTTTATGAAATTCATCACTACCCTCAAAATTAAGCTCAAGCTCTTTGCCATTTTATAATAATTAAAAATATTAAAAAATTTTTAAACAAAATCTCATAACGGATGAGCACAAAATTTTATTTATTATAATTAAAAATATATTGTAAAAATTGCTTTTTAACAGGCGTGAACGTTATTCAATTCGTTGCTGAATTTTTAACTTTTAAATTGTTCGATTTCGTTTTCTGTTTTGTACTGTACATTAACTGAAGCTTTTCATATCATAAACGAAAGTGCTGTTTATTAAAAATGAATTTCTATCGTGGATAAATGTGATATTATTTCGTTTAATTCAATAGGAAAATGATTCGATAAAATATTACCGTTAACATTTAATAATTTGAAGCAATCAATTAAATTAACTGATATAAGAATAACATTTACAATGACTTATTCTGTTTAGGATCGAAAAGAACATTCAATGGAATGCGACCCGTTGACCTTTACTATCTTCTACTCACTGAATTTTACAATTGACATTTCATAAGAACCTAAAGTTTGATGAAATGTATGATTTAGAAGTGTAATTATTAAATGCGGTATAAAATTATTTGTATTTAATTTTAGTTAATTATTTAATTAATTAATAAACAGTTAATTATTTTTTTTAATAGATTGCAAATCAATAGATTTTTTCATCTTAACACTATGTAAGACGAACGTAATTATTAAAACTGTTTTTATCATTATGTTAATTAATATAATTATCCAGATTTATGTCCATAAAAGAATTTTAAATTATATAATAGTTTATTATATAACATAATAGAATAGAAGTAGAAGAAAAATGAAAATAATTAAATTAATAGGATCGTTTCTTCAAATCCTTTGATTATCATAATTTTTTCTCTTAAGAATAAATATTAATTTATTAACGTAATAAATTTTCGACTGAATTACATTAATTAAAGCGATAAGCCTTCATTTTTTTGTTTGTTTTAATCATTAAGTTGATCAATTGGCTTAAAAATAAATAAATGCATAAATTATCTATGGAATCAAATGCCTTATAAATTAGACAAGTATACAATGATTGACCTCACGCAATTAGACGTATTCGATTAAATATATCTAATTGCGTGAGGACGATTTAGATATTGGTTTGTTTAGACCTTACCATCTAGTCGCTAATGGTCCTCGAAATCCGACTGATTTATCTGGGGGTCGATTAATTACCAGTGTCAATTTGGAGGTCGTCGGTCAAAATGAACAAACAATATAAAATAAAAAATTAATATATCCTAAATCTTTATAAAGTAACAGTTTTTTTTTTTAATTTTTGATTGATATTTAAGTTTAAAAAATATTAATTAATTCCTATTTGATTTTTTGTTTCATCCTGTTTATAATTTATTCTTACTTTATATCAGCATAGAAATGAGTCGATGAATTAAACATAATTTTGGAAAGGAATCGACAAGGAAAAAAAGATTAAAAATGCCTGATTTCGTGGATATTTTTGAATGATGATTATTTATATCTCGTGATTCAGAAGAGTTTTATAGAATCTCATTATTAATGACGATAATTCGAATTGCTGGTATAAAAATTAATGAACAGACGGAATAGGATGTGAACTTATAGCAGTAGAGGAGACATGGTAAAAACTTAAGGAATTTTTCATGTCGGCCCTCACTATCCGGCCGCCCCTATTACGGGTCTGGACGAACTATAATGGCATAGAAAAAAGGGCACATAGGACAATAATGAAAAAGTTAATAAATATAAAATCTACGATTTATAAATATTTTGAAGAATTTTTTCACAGAAATATTTTTTTAGTCATATGTTTGACGATATTCTGTATTTATTAATTTTACTCTCAGCCATTTTAACTGTGTTTAATTAATTAATTAAGAATGTTCCAATAATCACTTCATGAACAACTATATATTACAAATCAAAGAATGTAAATTGTATTTAATTTAGCTTAATTATTTCTATCTCCGTTCGAGTCTATAGCATGATTTCCTTCAACTACTTATCTAGCATCATATATTCTCTTTATCCTCTTTTATCATGTAATTTTCATCAATTATCTAATCATAATTTTCTTATTCTAAATAGAATGATTTAGAATTTCAAATAAACACTACATATAATTGGCAAATTTTAGTTAAAATACTTTCAAACACAGGAAAAAACTAATAGTAGGCAATAGATATAATGCATAATAATTATGATTAAATTATGAAAATTTTGAAACTTTACATGAATTTAAATGACTGTTTATAATTATTACTTAAACATTATTTAATCTAATATTAATTCATAACTTTGAACACGATTTCTATTTGATGGCTCTCATTTTTTTTCGGAATTTATAAATATTTTAATATGACTTAAATCGATAATTATGTAATTTTTAAAAATAACTTTAAGCTCGTATAAAATAATGAACAAATAAATAAAGGTTATACAATAAAAGTTTATAATATAAAAATTTATTAGCTAATTTTTATATTCTTAAAAGTATTAAGTACCTTTAAAAGTATGACATTATCGTAACTAAGTATGGTGAAAAAATTCTTTATTTCAATGTTTTTTTCTTTAGTTTTAGTTTGAACACGAGGCAACAGGAAATGAGAATTTGTCCGATGACGTCATAATTTATCAGAATGACCCATTCTTCTTTTATGAAATGGGCCATTCGAGGCACGATATGTATTTTTGGAATAATTGAGGACGTATGAAACATTCTCAAAAAATATAACTTTTTTATGTTATGTGTTTAAATTCTACATTTAAAGAATTATTCTTATTACAAAGGTATATAATCTATTAAAAACCGGGGAAAAATAACATCTTTTTATTTACTAAATAAAGCACTTAAGAGCAATGAAGTTGTGAAAAATAAAACTAACAATTTTATATCTTAAAGTTGTTCTGAAGTGAATACTTAACACTTAATAATTCAGTCTATACAATTTATTTATGTCATGTATGAATGTAATCAACTAGAGAATATTTAAAAAATTAAGTTTTAATCACTTCATTAGTTCTCGTAAAGATTTTACAGAATTCACTTATAAATATATATATAAAAGAAACGTAGTAATTTTATTAATAATTTAAGAAAGAATTAACAGGAACAATACCACAGAACGAAAAAAATTGTTTAATTTTGTAATTTATCAAAATCAAACAATTCCGCATACCGAACAAAGTACAGAGATCCAATTTCTAATCAAATCTGACATTGGTTCCTCACATGTAACCGTTCATTTAGTAAGAGTAACTGTATCCTGGTTGGCGAAACTGGTTGTATGAATATCCATAAGTGGGCATAAGATCACTGTGTCCGAAATTAATGTGAGTATCGTCGTAAGTTCCGTGAGAACCTTCGATCGAGCCTTCTTTAGAATACCCGGATGCACCGTGTCGACCACCACTGTCGTGAGATTTATGTCCGTAATCTCCATGATCAGAATATTTCTTATGCCCGTGATGCTCCCTTGCTCTCTGTAATCCTTTATAACTGGATTTCTTGGCTCCGATGTCTTTAAGAGCCACTTGTTTGTCGTACGCGTAAGCCTTTTCGTATCCGAATCCTCTATCTCTAGCTATTAATCCTCTGTTGTGAAAATCAGAAAAAAATGCATTTAATCCTCCGTGAGATCCCTTTGCTTTGTGTCCTCCAACTTTTTCTAGTCCATATACACCGTGACTTTTTTCACCATCAGACTCGTAATCTCCATGAGTTTCTCCATCTTCGGAATCATATGAGGAACCTCCATGTTTATGTTCTCCATATCCATGCCCGTGATGACTAGAATGCAAACTTCTACATCCCACTGTCACGTATAGCAACAGCAAGAAATAAGGCTGAAATAATTTCATTGCCCAAATTTAGAATATTTAATAAAATACGTGGAATATTTTTTAACTATAAATTCAACTTACCCAAAGACTCATGACTATTCTGTAGCATTTCGATATTAACCAAGTTGTTTATATACCGAGACATGTATCTTGAGAAAACGTTTGTTTACGTCATCGGCCTTGGGAAAATCGTTTTCGCTGTCCATTCGTGTCATTATTGGTGCAACCTTCAACTTTCTTCGGTTTTGATCTACTTAACTCTGTGCAGCCCCATCCAGAAAATGGGGCAAGACGACGACCTTGTTCACATTTAACAGACGATTAAGGTATCGATTCGTTGAGTAATGTCGAATCATTTCCTTTAAACATAATAATTTTTCAACGAATTTTTATTCTTACAAAAATATTACGTATTTAAGTTTCTTTATAATTATATAAAACTACTTTTTCTTCTAATTAATGTAACTTATAGCACATTTTATTTAACCTATATAGAAAATCATGAAACAGCATAAAACGGTCAACTAGTTACTTAAAAAGTTGTTTATTCTAATAAATTATCACAAAAATTTATAAAAATTTTAAAAGGTTATTTTAAACACTTATTAATTTATAAAATATCTTAAAAACTAATTTAACTTACTGAAATTATAAGGCTTCGCTTAATTACTTTAAAATTTAATTTGACTCCATGTTCATTGCTCCGAATGATCCTTTTACTTAACTAAAATTCTCTTAAAAAACTACTCTCATGAATATACTTATGATGCTGACTTTCATTTTTTTTCTTGCCGAATTCATTTGTAAAACACTTTCTGATTGGTTGCTACTTGCAATGATCTTGACCACTTTAGATTCCGATAAGCACAAAATATGTTACTAACACACTTAACATTTTATTATCAATTTATTCTATATACAACTTATAATTTTCATAATTTCAAATTAAGTTCATCTCAGATAATTTAGAAAAATCGACAAAGATTTGTAGTTAGTAAATTTTTATAAATGATTTTTTTTAATCTAAAATTATTATTAAAAATTTATTATCAGAGATTGATTAAAATAGAAAAGTATTTTTATAAATTGTTTAAATTGTTACATTTTTTTCTGTTTAATGACTATTATAAACTGTTTAATTTATTCTTCTAAAGCAAAATTAATTATTGTATTTAATTATATTGTATATCATATATACAGTACGATATAATACTTAAAATTATTTTCAATTATTAGAACAATTTATTAAAGCGCTGTACATGCAAGTCTATTAAATAAGCTAGTGAGGATCCAAAGATAAATTTCTTATAAAATGGATTTATTATCCCAAAAAATTGTTTTTAAAAACAAAAAGATTGTATTTCCTTTGTTTACTTTCTTATAATACAAATTTTTTTGTAGTTTATTTGTTTGTTGATAATTTTCTTTCTTCAGTTGTTTTATCTGTTATTTATCTTTAAGATTTCGATATAACTAATCATATATTTATCTCTCACGGGCACTGCTGAGATAAGGATAAGATTTAAAAAAATATTTATAGAAGGAATATATAATAATTTTGTTTGATAACTCGTTGCACAATTATTGTTATTCCTTTGGATGATGATGTACAAAATGATAGATATATTTAATTTTCTGGAAAACTTTAATCTTAATACGAAGCTTCTAAGTTTGATTTTGTTTTGGACAAATAGTATAGTATGAAACCATAGAAACTATGCTGACTTTTCTTTTAAATGTAAAAGTATGGCGCTAAGTTTGGAGAAATGGATTTAAGTCATTTTGTTGATAGAACCTGCAATCAGCGTGAAGTTGCCAGAGCATAACAAGCTATATACAAACGCTCCACCTATCATACACATCGGTTTAGATGCAGCCTGCTAAACTCATCAGCAACTTCACTCTGATTGTTCCACCATCAAAATAACTTAAATTTATTTCTCCGTACTCAATACCATGCTTTTACCTTGAAAAGAATAACAAAGATCAGCATAATCTTTCCAGGGGTTTCATAATCCCTGTAGAATACAGAATTCTATAACAAAGAAAAAGAATTCCATTTTTTCCTTTCAAGTTTTCTTTCTCAGGATCATTGACGGATTATTTTATTTTGGAATTCATTTATTTAAACACAAATCAGCATACACTTGTATTCAAAATTAAAGTAACACACACAAATGTACAGTACTGTATATGCCGAAAACGTAGAAATAAACGTCTCTCTGTCGCAATGAAACATTCAAATGCTTTCTCTGAGGCATGTCTGATAAACTAATGTTGTATCAGGAACACTTCCTCTCTGTTAGTGGTTTTAGCAAACTGTATATATAGCATATTATATTTTATCGCATGGGTGTGCTTCTAAAGTGCCTCATTTGCATGACTTATGTATGATGTAATTTTCATGTACAGTACTCATGTTTCCTGGTGCTGATTTTACACAGAATTTGTTGGTTGCTTTAATTTTGGCCACAAGTATATTTTTTCTATTCTTCTTTCCTAATTCTAATTAATATTCTTCACTTATTTATTATTATTATTATTATTAACTTACATTTTTGTTTATTAGAATTTGCTTTTTATATCTATTGAAAAAGTATTTTTAACTAGTGTCATGAAATGCTACATAATTTTAAAACAGTTGCAAAGTAGTATTCATAGAAATTCAATTAAATAAATTTTGAGTAAACTGGAAAGTGAAAAAAATTGCGATTTATTGGATATAATTTCGCTTTTAGATTTATTTAGCAGAAATTTATATTGTTGAAGAGATTAATTCTTTACACTCAAAGATTTACATTTAGTTTATTACCTAAATTTTCATATTATTATATAAATCATATCGTTTCTTCGAATCATCGATTTGTTTTAATTTTTATTTCTTTATTTTTATTTCCAAATTATGAATGAAATATTTCAGTTTTCATATGCAATTACAATTCGCCATTTTCTTTCAGAATTGCAAAAAATCTCAAAAAACTTTTTTTGGATTTATCACAAATATAAACAGAATTTCACCAAATATAGACCTATTTTTGTACTAATTATTTCGGAAATTCAAGGATAACACATACACTTCAGCAATATAAATATGTAGTATATATCATAATATACGTTCTTCTATCAATGTTAAATGTATAATTGACAATTGTAAATTGTTAATTTAAAACTTTGTTATTTATATTAAATTTTTAGCAAATATATAGGTTTTATTTCACTGAACTGTATCTAATGATATTTTTTAATCACGTAGATTTATGAGAATAAAAAATAGATCGAATCTCATTAAGAAAAAATA
The DNA here is from genome assembly GCF_000671375.1 of Centruroides sculpturatus. Taxonomy (NCBI): domain Eukaryota; kingdom Metazoa; phylum Arthropoda; class Arachnida; order Scorpiones; family Buthidae; genus Centruroides; species Centruroides sculpturatus. The sequence continues at coordinate 315,052 of NW_019384436.1, forward strand.
AACGTTTTTTTATCTTGCTATTAGACTTTGTTTTTTGTTTACATTATTATAACGTTTATATTGTGTTTTGTATTGACAATTTATATTATCATTAATTTATATTATTGTTATATTTCTATGTGTATTTTTATTGGGCCTTTTACTTTCCCGACTATTATGTATACATAATAACGAGGAAAAATATTGGAATCGTGTCAAATTTGACTCTTCGAGTTTTTCCAAATCTCCAGTTTTGAGAGAGTTGAATAAATAAATAAATAAATATACGAGGAAAATTCCATGGATGTGTATCTGTGTTGGCAGCACACAATTTTATTTATTACAATTAATAATATAAAAGTTATTTTTTAAAATAAAATCTCAAAACAGAGGGAAAACGCAACTCGTTGCTGGATTTTTTATTTACTTCGTTACATTGAAGGAAAGTAATTGTTAGTTTTTTATGAACTTTACTTGCGTATAAAATAAATAAATAAATAAACATTTAAATAATTGTAACCTTCGAAAACAACATAAAAGAAATAATGGGGAAATTACAAGTAATTGCGTTGAAGTCTTCATTTTCAATTGTTTACGCATATTTTTGAATATATTTCGGATCGTGATATATGAAATAAAATAGCAATTTATATTAGTTACAAATATTATAAAAACTTTTTTTACAATTTATCTCACCGAAAACAAATACAAAATTAAATGTTCATAATTTTTTGGGATATTTTTCTATATAGAAATAAGGAAATTAGAATAAATTCAGTAGAAATGAGATTTGTGCAAAAATCTCTTATGAACATTTTTAGATATAAATAAATTTGTAAAAATTTTATCAACTTCAACTTTAACAGCTTGAATTGCTGCTGAATTAGAATAGATAATATCACAAAACAAATCTGTGAAAAAATAATTGTAACAGATATTTTTCGTATATTCTTTCCACGAGATTTTTGGAATGAATAACGCGTGGTTATAGAAGTAATAAAAGGTTAAGTACATAAAGAAAATTACTTTAAATATTGGCATATTTTATGATGTAAAAGACAATATGGACTTTTGTAAGGTTTCATAAATAATGTAGGTTTAATATTTCATTTAAAATGTCAATAAAGAAATGTTCCTTAAGTTTTAGTAAAATTAATTTCATTGAAAAATTGTAATAAAGATTTTAAAAGGCTATAAATAGGCGTTTTCTATTTTAGTCACTTTTATTGTTTCGCCTTATACAATTGCAGTTATGGAAAGAATATTTTTCATTGTAAATAATATAAAAAATCCTTTTCGTTTTTTACCTAATATAATTAAAATAAAGTAAAATACAATTTATAAATGAAAGATGTTATGATTATAATATAAGTAACAAACATTTAAAATTTTACTGTATGAATGCGTGTGCATCAAAATACAGATGACTTGTGTAAAAAACACACAAAAATTATATTTTGTTACTTAAATGAATGATTCTGAATATAAAATTGATTTGTTTTAACCCTTTATATTTATTTTTTATTATTTCGTCTATACATCTAGTGTTACTGATGGCAATTATTATATTCAAATAAAGAACGAAATTGGATGATTCTGACGTTTATTTTTATTCGAATGTCATTCCTGTAACATTACTGCTATGATACAAAATGAAATGATAAAATGTTTAAAAAAATGTTTAAAGAAGATAGATGAAGAACAAAATTGAATGAATAATATATACAGTATAACCTGTGTAAACCGGAATCGCGCGGTACAGAATATTTTTTCCGTTTTAGTTTCCGTTTTGAACAGGTTTTTTTAAAACAGAAAATGGCTCTATTTTGAGGAATTATTTCCTGTTTAGGGAGGTTTTCGTTTTGGACGGATTTTACTGTATATTTTATTACGAGAACTTCTATAGGAAAGTCAGTATAGTCTACTATTTTTTTGGATGAAGACTACAGTACTGATTTTTTATTGTTATATGATTGAAGGCTATATCTTTATACTTCAACTATGCTTACTTGTAACTTAATGTTAGAAGATATTGTTAAATACTGCATTGTCTTGAGATGAAAATCAATAATGTTTTATAGTTAACAAATTTTTTTCAGATTTATAATGACCACTAAATAGAATTCAAATACTTTATATACTTTTTGAAACTATTTCATTACGAAACCATTCATTATCAGAATTAGCCGAAAATTATGAAATCTGTTAAAATAAAATCGGTTTAACTGAATGATATCAAATAATAGTTTATTTTATTTTATTTTATTTAACTTATCTTGCATTCAAAACTCTTAACAAAGAATTATGAATTTTTGTTATTAGTTCTATACATTATGTCATTAATTATAATTAATTTGTTTTTAATATATTTGTAATAGCCTTTCGCAAGAGTTCTAAATATAAAATTAATGAACATTAAGTTTTCCATGTTTATGTAATGTTTTTCATTTGTTACATTCTTTGAATTGATAATATTTAGACTGTCTTTCAGTCTACATATGTAAAGATTTATTATATTATTCACTCTTTTTCCATATTTTTCTTCGAAATTGTAACCAAGATTTTGATTTAAAATTTAAAAATGGGCGAAATGGGTATGGACTGCTCGATGAACTCTATAACTGAGCGAGATTGAAATTTGGTGATAGTAGTCTAATAATGGTCTGGAACTACTGTGTATATTACCTATTTTGGGCCTGGAATGCTATGTTATACAACTAATAGAATGGATAGAGTTATTTACACTGAAATACTTGACAATTATTTGTTACAATCTGCTGATTGTTACCACATTGACAGGAGATCTTCCATTTACCAGCAAGATAATGATCCAAAACATACATCCAGAAGAGCAATGTCATGGCTTCCGGATCAAAATATTCCTGCCTGAATGGTCCCTTCTTAAATGTCGCTGACTATGCATCTCCTCCTAAAAGCATGCACCAATTATAGGAACGTGTACAGGATGAGTGGAACAAATAACATTGCACAATTGCAGGGATATTACTAATTCTATGCACGATCTCATTGGGTATTTATTCGATTTGATTGAAGAAGAAGGGGGGAAAATCCATAATGAAATACACGAGAACCGGAAAATAATCATGCATAGATATCTATTAACAGCTGACAACACTAATGCATCGAGCCGGTAGCCATTTTGACATCGTTTACGTAGTTATCTATAGAATTAAATGTCCTTTTAACTTAGAGAAAATACGTAATTATAAAATTGATTTGAACTGTTCTATAAAATAATTTTTAACGTGTAATTCAACAAAATAAATAAAATTTGTACATAGAAAGTACAAAAATTTAATTGAATTTTAAACAAATTAAATGTTTAGTTGTTAAAAAAAATTCGAAATATTTTACCGGCCAAATAAGGCTATACTGATTATTGAACTGTACTTTTTCCCACAAATATGATATAAATTTTTGCATCAAAATCCTGCCAATACATATGTTCTTCGTATGTAACTATTATTAATTAATAAAATAATTACGTTGTTCGGATAATTATAATTATATACGTAAATATATAAAGTATGCAAATAAAAATAAAGTTTTTCGTACTAAATGTGCTTTGCAACATTTTTCAGTTCTTTAAAATAGTCTTATGTGTTCTTTGGGAGGATTTTGACGCTTACTGATATTTATTTTCTCTAAAATATGAGAATTATAAGGTTTTCGATGTTCATATCTTTTATAACATGAAAATAAGTCAAAATATATTCAAAATTTTACATTTTTAATATATAAATTTAGTATTTACATATTTTAATTTGTAAACAATTCAGATGCATAGAAGACAAAATTTTGATTTAAGTTCTCTTAATTTTATTACGATTTTTCAATTTTTTTTAAATATGCGATTTATAAAATAATTAAAATATTATTAAATTTATTAATTTATCTACAGAATTTTATGTTATTTTAAATACGTTTAAATATCTCGTAAAATAAGCGATATAACTTCTCTCTTATAATTTTATTGTTCATCATTTATTTGTATTTTTTTCTATAAATAAATACCTATTTATATACATAAAAATCTAACTTGAAATGCAATTAATAAAATTCATAAGAAGTAATCTTAAAAAATTTTTCGATATTCGTAAGACAACATGGTGATGCTATTATCATCAGCATCATGGTCTTCTAGTCATCTAGATACCTTGTCGCCGTCACTATTGTTTTCCATTCTTTCTTGTTTTGCAGCTTTATCTTTCCATTGTCCTTCACTCCCAATGACTCTACTTATAAAAAGTCATATTTTATTTATTCGTATATCCTATATTCATAATAATTATTGGTGTTAAATATTAATAAATATTTTTCTAATTAATAAATTCAAAATTTGATTAATATAAAATAATTGTTAACATGTAATTCAACAAAATAAATAAAATTTGTACATAGAAAGTACAGTAATTTAATTGAATTTTAAACAAATTAAATGCTTAGTTGTTAAAAAAAAATTCGAAATATTCATAAAAATATTATTATGAAAAGTAATAACATTGTCTTGTAAAACAAGAAAAATTATTTATGTAATTAACAACTTTTATATAGTCTAATATTTAATTATGAAGATTGTGTATCAAATATAAATTATGAATAATAAAAGTATTATTATTTTAAAATATTGTTAATCTTCAGAGAAATTTTCATTTGAATACATTTATTATATTTTTAAACAAATATTTTTACTTTATTAACAAACAAAAGCAGTATTAGATAAAATTTTCTTATTTTATTTAAAAAATTTATTGATATTTATATACAAAGATAAAAAAAAATTAACTAAACATTGGTCGGATATTCTTAAATTAATACATACAGTAAATTTTATAAAATATTGTTATTTATTTTTACATTATTCATAATAAAATTTATTTGAAGAATAATCATAAAATATAGGCTACTCTACTTCAATCAGAATTATTACAATTAAAAATCGATTATATTATGACAAAACAGCGGGTTTTTAAAGTACAATAATAATAATAATAATAGTAATTAGTAATGCAAACTTTGAAAATATATCAATCAATATCATTTGCAATATCAAATTATTACTTATAAATAATACTAATTAATATAAATTATTAATTAATTATAATTATAGGTAATTACTTTCAATTGTAGGCTATATTATATGTGTTAATTGTGTTCCGCACTATAGTGTACGATTTTAATCTAGAGTACTGTACTTTTAAAGTTTTTTAAGTTAATAAGCTCAATTAACTTTATTAAAGTATACGGAATTAATTATATACATTTTAATCCTAATTTTTTATTATTCAAAAAAAAAATTATTATTATTATTATATTTTAAAAAATTAAAAAGTTACCGATTCTAAAACGTGATCATCGGTTATAAAAATGAAATTTTGTTAAGAAACACACCATAACAAGCAACTGAACAAGCTAAATATTTAATTAAGTTGTCGGGTTGAGAAAAGTCAGTGCATAAAATTATCTCGGGTCAAGTTATTTTTATTTTGTTTGAGTAATGAATTTCGATTTTCCTTAACTATTGTATAATATGTCGAACAGTTTTATTTTTACTACTCGTTAAACAAGGTCGATCTTTATCGAATTGAAACTAAACAATAATCGCGGTTAGAAAGTAAGTTTTATAAATATCTCGAACATCGAGGTCATTCTAGAAGATCGTCCGATTATCGTAATCGAATATCAAACTGTATAAACAAAAATAATATTTAAGTTTTGCATTAAGTAAAATGATTTCTTTAGTTTTTTATGATTTATAAAATTTTGAAAAAAATCTAAAAAATGACATTAAGCGCTTTATATTTGATTTTCGTATTGAGTTTCTTTTAATGAATTTCATAATTACTTTTCAAAGTATCTCCTTTTCAAATGAAAACAAATCTATTGCAAACTTTCCTATATTACAACTGATTAGGAGAATTCATACTAAATGTATGATTTATGAGGAAACGTACTGTACATACGTTTAAAATAATTCGTTACTACAGGACTTTTTTCAATAATGATTCTATGTCTACTTGATACCCCTGAAGACCTGTCGCGTAACCTGGGGTACACATACAACAATTTAGGAAACACTGCTTTAGAGTATAATTAAAATTAAAAAATCAAGGAAGCAAAATGTAAAAGTATACCGGTTTTTTATTTTAAGTTAATACATTGATTTAGAAAATAATTTCAAATTATTCAGATATTAAAAATGAAGCAATAAGTAATGATACAATTACATATAATTAAGGAACCACTTTCTCTAATTATCAATTGCGAAAATAAATAAATAAAAAATTAACGAAATGAATCGAATAAAATGCTATAAAATCGATGAACACTTTAAGAAAATATATTTTTCTAACTAACTAACAGGTAATTGACAGAATTTTTTTTATTATTTAGATAACTTTTATTGTTTATTTTAAAAATTAAATTTAAAATCTTTACTTGTTTTATTTGTAATTACTTATTAAAATATCAAAAAGAACTAATACAGTTCGGTTTGATAGTTTACTTCCTGTTTGATTTTTGACTGACTGACACAGTTTACGTGTCTTACAATTATAATTCCTGGCAGTTATATTTGGAAATTGACGTATGTTTGTTAATAAATATATTTTCAAATATTGTATTTTTAACATATATTGTAGGGATTAAAAGTTTTTTAATTTCGTTTTAGAATTTTTTTATTTTTATATAATACATTTTTTATCTCTTCTAATTTTATGTACTTTCTTATAAGTAAATTAAATATAAAGACTATATTTTGAATATATATATATATATGAATATAAATGCAAAATTAAATAAAGTATTCAGTTTAAAACTATTTAATTTTTCAATTAGAAAATATATATGAAATTTTCATATTTAAAAAGTAAACTAAATTAACATGTAATTTTGTTTATAACTTTTATTTTTCATGTAACCGTCTTTATATGTAAATTTGCTGTTTTTGTGCTTTTCCTTTTTTTAAATAAAGTTTAGGATATGAACATTAAAAAGTGGAGAAAAATATGCGAAAGTTTTACATTAATTATTCTTAATTCATTACCAATTTTATTTACAGACTAAAAGATAATAAAAAGTCACTCGTAACATGTCTAATAGTTATAATAAAGTATTACGTATCGTATAGGTTAATGTCGAAAATTGAATTATGAAAAAAAAGAATAAAGTTGTTTAAAAATAGTGAATTTATTACGAACACTTCCGATACAGACAGGTCACGCAACAGAACGGAAGCTACTATTCAATATATAGGCCAACGTTAAAAACTTTCCAGAGGTTTCTAGTACAAGAGATAAACCAGAAACCATCACTTCCGATTGCTATATCAGAAGGAAACCCCGAGGGTGACCTAAAACTTTAGGGTGTTCCAAAGGAAAATATCAAAAGTTCGAAAAAAAAAGAGTCGTTGGTGAGGACCAAAAAACTCGTCTGTATGAAGTCGAGTGACCGGAACCAAAGAAGAGACTAAAAATAACAACCAGTGAAAAGAGAAATTTCCATTTTGTACTAGATAATGTTTACGGATATATAAAAGGCGTCGAATGGCTGGTTTTCATAACAGCTCCTTCAATTCTCGTAAGATAGACCACTCTCCTAACTACTAATAAACTGAGGATAAAACATGAAGCCGGTAAGATTGGAAAGTAATCTACTCAATTGTAGAATTATATTTCATACCAACCAATTGTTTACATTTTTCTCGACATTTTTTACAGCTGTTCGCTCTCCTGATATCTTGGATTGCATACGCAGCGGCCGTAGGACCCGTAGGTATAGGGGGAATAGGAGGTTTTGGAGGTAAAGGTATTCCGGGATTGGCAGGAATAGGTGGCATAGGTGGTAAAGGTTTGTCAGGTATCCCTTTTATTGGGGGCAAAGGTATAGGTGTTCCTCACATTCCTCATCTAGGTGCCGCAGCTGTTAAACATCATCATCCAATCGGAGGCCTCGGACATCACCTCGGAGGATTGGGTCATATAGGTCATGTGGGTCATTTGGGCCATGGTCTTGGTGGTGTTGGATACGGAAAAGCCTATATGGTTACCTATTTCCGTAGAGCTTTCGACGGTTTGAGAGCAGCTGGTGGTAAAGGTATTTTAACACCCATAGCACATATCACAGGACACGGCATTGGACATGGGTTACACCATGGGTTAGGCCATGGATTACACCATGGGTTAGGCCATGGATTAGGCCATGGTCTTCTGGGTCATGCTGCCACAAGTGCAATACCTGTAGGTGCTGCAGCTCTTAAAGGTGCTGGACATCATCTTGGTCACGTTGGATTACCATTTGCAGGCGCCGCTAAAGGAGGATTAGGTGTAGGTGGACTGCCCTTCGTAGGAAAAGGAGTAGGAGGTATTGGAGGAGGTCTGGGGCAGGTGGTAAAGGATTGGGAGTAGGTGGACTGCCCTTCGTAGGAAAAGGAGTAGGACATATTGGAGGAGGTCTGGGCGGATTAGGAGCAGGTGGTAAAGGATTTGGAGTAGGTGGATTGCCCTTCGTAGGAAAAGGAGTAGGAGGTATTGGAGGAGGTCTGGGCGGATTAGGAGCAGGTGGTAAAGGATTGGGAGTAGGTGGCTTACCGTTTGCAGGTAAAGGAATCGGGGGTGTAGGAGTAGGTGGCTTGCCATTTGGAGGTAAAGGAATCGGAGGTGTAGGAGTAGGTGGCTTGCCATTTGGAGGTAAAGGAATCGGGGGTGTAGGAGTAGGTGGCTTGCCATTTGGAGGTAAAGGAATCGGAGGTGTAGGAGTAGGTGGCTTGCCATTTGGAGGTAAAGGAATCGGAGGTGTAGGAGTAGGTGGCTTGCCATTTGGAGGTAAAGGAATCGGAGGTGTAGGAGTTGGTGTACCTTTCGGGGCTAAAGGAATCGGAGGAGTTGGTGTACCTTTTGGAGGTAAAGGAATCGGAGGAGTAGGTCTTCCATTTGGCGGTAAAGGAATTGGTGGAATAGGAGTGGGCGGTTTACCATATGGAGGCAAAGGCATTGGAGTTTTAGGAGGTGTTCCACTTGCTAAAGGTGGTTATGGACATTTCGGACACCTACCTTTTGCTGCAGGAGCGAAAGGTGGTTTAGGCCATCATCTGCCATTTGTCGGAGGAGCAAAGGGTGTAGGCCACCATTTCCCATTTATCGGAGGAGTTAAAGGTGGTGTAGGCCATCATCTGCCATTTGCAGGAAAAGGTGTCGTAGGCCATCTCCCATTCGTCGGAGCAGGCAAAGGTATTGTAGGCCATCTTCCATTTGCTGGAGCTAAAGGCAATTTAGCTCATCTCCCTTACGTTGGAGGAGCTAAAGGTGGACCTTTAGTCGGACACGGATTCATTCATACCCCTCACCCACTGTCGATTGGAGTAACTGGTAAATTACCAGTTATTGGTGGAAGGAGTCTTTCCGTAATCCCATTATTGGGAAAAAGCGGATAGTGGGTTAAAAATACGAATATTGACAGTAGGTGAGAAAATTTCGTACATTATTTATGAAATTGCTATATATTTATTACTAAAAGATAATAAGATTAATTATTTTTTGAAATACATACTCTTCCGGAAAAAAAAATTCATTTTATCGTGAGAAATATATTATATATATATATTATATATTGTAGGATGTATAATATACTGTATATATATATAATATTTAATTTCTATTTATTTTATTAAGAAAAATCTAATAACATATTTTTAATTACAGGATAGGCCACAATATGATCATCAATTAATAAAATCATCGAGTGATTCATCAATTTACTGATGAAATATTTTGACACAAGATTTTGAAGAAGCATTTGACACTTTGTGTCGATTCTCTTCCATGTAAAGTGTTTATATTTTCCGATGGATGCATCATTTTTCCATCACAAATCATCGTTTGTTCATAGCTTTTTGTAAAATTGTCCTTTTCCTTATGTGTTGTGTATAAATTGTTTGTCTTAAGAATAAAATTACATTGTTAGAAGTGAGGAGAACGTTTATTTTAATGTTTCTTTTTCCCCTGAACTAGAAAAAAGTTAAATTTTTTCCGTTATGAATTTCATAATATACATTAAGCTTAGTTTTAATTTAAAATCTAGAGACAATGGTTTTGTTTATTCTTTTAATATGAGCAACAAACTTTCTCTTTCGAAGCTTTTACTGCTTCTTAAAAGTTTATTTGAATAATAAAACATTACATTAAGAAATATCAATTACATAATTTTAATGATTTTCGTAAACTTTAATAATTACGATTTAAAAAGTTGTAGATGAAATTATGCTTGATGAAATCACCATTTCCACGATTCTTTTCAACATTTTCGTAATGATGAACGAAGTGAATTAGTTTTCTTAACATGTGTTGGCTAAAATTTCAGTAAACACATTTTTAAATCAATAAGCTTTTAATTCAATTGTGCAGTATACAAGTTCAGTTAAATGATAAAAACAAAAGCGATACGTTACGCTCGACTGTGCGTGACGTATCGCGCTTTAAATTCACATTTAAATAAAAGAAATATAATAAACTATTTCAAATTCTCCGTTAAATGTTGCATACTTTGTTCAAAACATAAATATCATCAAAATTTCAACATTTAAAATCATAGCGCTTTGGTTTTATTAGCATATCACAGGTTACGCTTCAGGGCGATGTGTGTTAAGTCTCTTGTTAAGTTGGCTAAAACCATTTACAGTTTTAAATGTCATAACAATACCGCTAAAACTAACTTTCAAGAACTGTTAAGCTTTTCAATATTAATTTGATTACAATTTTAACACGTTTATTATTGATAAATATGACAATTATATCTAAATTTTGTATCAAAACTAGCAAACGATTCATTAGAAAAATTGTATTAGTTTTGATGCACATTTAAAATTATAGTATTTATTTCTTATTAGAAATTTAAAGAAAAATGAAACTGACAAAACATATAAATTATATAATATTTATTTATTGAAGATCAGAAACAAAATTAGAAGCTAGTGAAATTATTTTTAAGGCCCACTCAAATAGCTACCGTCTATGATTCCAGCTTTTCTGTACGGATCCTTATACATATCAGAAGCAGTTGTACCTTTGGGTCTCCATCCAAAGTAAGGTTCTGTCCTGTCCCCATTATATTGAAATATTTCCGGATTGAAATGAGCACACTGATTAATAGGATACGGACAGAAATCTCTACCGAATGCCTTTATATATCCGTATCCCTTTTCATAAGCTATACCAGGATCTTTAATTCCGTAATTGACACCATAACCATGTCTTTCGAACCGCCATGGACCATGCCCGTATACTTTTGGATCGTCGTAAAAGTCTCGTTCTTCGTATTGAACCACGTCGTACTTGCTATACTTGGGTTTCGCAGTGGTTGTGATAATAACAGTTGCCTTTTAAACAAGTAATCATTGTAAATTAAAACCTTACAGAAAAATTAATGCTTATTGTATATATATTTTTTTAGAAGTTTAATACATTTCGCTGTGATATTACTATGAATTAACAATATAAGTAAGATAAATTAAAGAAAATATATTTAAAAATAAAGCATTTATCACTTACTAAAATATATAAAAAGGAATTTTAAATATTAATTTTATATTAAACGTTATCTTACATAATCAATAGATATGGACATACTAAAATAATTTTTTTTAAAATTATATAGTAATCGAAGCATTTTTCGTCGAAACTGAAATGGTGGAACGATGATTTAAATTTAGTAATTAAAACGAAACTTTTATAGAGTTAAAAAAAATTTTTTAATTATTTAATAGGACATTTTTAATAAAATTTGTCCAGTTTTCCCCCATTTAATTATAATAAACACTTTATTTATCTTAACAAATTAATAAATTACTTTGTAATAAAATGGCACTTCAGTTTTTAGTTCTAGATAATATTCTAGATCAATATTCTAGATAATAGCTAAATGTTTTAGTCGATACATATTAAACAACCAGAACTTACCAATACAATTACATTCCAAAGTATTATGTTTTTGCGCATAGCTCATTCGTGCTGTTTCCATGAATTGTTTTAGATTGAAAGCCAACACCCAACCAACCACTGTCTCCGCGTTTTTTTCTTCGATTACATGCGAGACCTATTTCCAGAAATTAAAAGTTATTTCGAGTCTTTCCTGTTTACAAATGTCACAGTTTATAATACAATAACCTAAAATTCATTACCGCGCGCCATATTGAATAGAATATTAATTAATGTACAGTATACCAAAAATATGATATAATTTATTATGTATTTCACTTTTATTTTTCGGGATATTTGATTTTATTATTAATTAGAAAACAAAGAAGCTGTAGCTATTTGATCTGCAAAGTTTTTGATATACTTAACAAACTTATGATTTAAAAAAAATAAATAAAAATATTCGGATTCTTATTTAAATATTTAATGTTTTGATTGCTGAATTTCACATTAAAAATGAAACAGCAACGAATAAAGCTAATAAAATAGTAAAATCTGTTCTTAAAATAAGAAAGGAAGGAGCTTGATTAAATTTATTCTATATAAATGGAAAATGAACGGACTAATGAGTATTTATGTCACATGTGTAACGTTAACGAGGAAAACTGATTTTTACTTTTTTAAATTAATAATGAATAAAATTGAAGTATAAACGCTTCACAGTTCAACATAAACATAAAACTAGAGAAACTTCATAGCAAATAACATAAAAGTAAAAAAAAATTAAACTTTATTTACCGAAGTTAAATGCGTGAATTTCCTTGGTTCTTTAGTTATTTTAGAATTCATTTTATACAATGTTAAAATTAAATATAATTTTATAGAAGAAACGTTATTTTATACTTCATTTTAATTAGTGAAAATAAAATTAATAAATAAAATAAATTTTAAAAATAATAAATCTAATTTAACGGTTTATTATTGAGGGCTGTTCTTTATGGTCCATTGGACATTATGTTTATTAATTTAAAATAAATAATTAAAGAAATAAAATTTACTTTCTTTGTAATTTTTTCAACAATTTTTAAAACTTTACGTAAGTAAATATTAGATTATAGTTGATTAATAGATAAGTAAACGAGTCAAACAAAAATTTTGAAGATAAGTTTAATATACGCTTCGCGAAAGACACGCAAATTTGAACTTTGCAAATTAAAATCATTTGCTTGAATGAATTTGAAAGTGTTGACCTTCTTTCATTGGCCTTTCTATTGAATTTTGCGAAAATTTATGCTATTGTATTATTAATGATCTACGCAGACAAATAGTCTGATTATTCAAAAATGACGGTAGAAGATTTCGTAAATTGTTTTTAATAATAAGATTATTTAAACTGGTTTTTACGTGGAAAAATAAACAAAATATTATATATTTTTTCTTGTATTTATTAGTTTATTTCCAAAAGATTAAGAAATAGAGGTGGAACGATTTAAAATAACTGTTTACTAAATGGTGGTCATGGCTATCGCCTCTGTTGACGTCCTAATTGAGAATACGTAATAATAAATTAATATAGAATTACAAAATATAGGCTAAAAAATTAACACTAAAATCAAATAATATAAAATATAAACTTAAAATAATATTAAAAAATACGGAATGGTGAGAAAAATNTCATTTAATTTTTAAAAATATTTTGAATGAAAATGCTAATAATTTTAGATCTAGAGCAGATGTAAAGTTCTTTAGATGTTATAATACTAAAAGTAGAGAAAATTAATAATTATTATTTTTGGAGAGTTCGAAATGTGTATGCTATCTGTTAAATACAGATAGCAATAAAACTTTACTGTTTACGTTACAATAAAAACTACCAAATAAAAAAAAGCAAAAATATGAATTCATTAACAATTAATTTAGCTAATTTTAGTAAAAATGATATTGTCACTTTGTGTAGGAAACAAATGCCAACTGGAAAAGGAATTGTTAAATACTGAAATGTAAAAATGTCAAAAAAAAACAATTTATTTACTTGTTCAAGAATATATTTCAAATATGTTTCTGCAACATTCTTATATAATACATAAGTAACTTCCACTAATAGCAAACAAAAGTCTGCATATATTTTTTTTTTTTATATTGAAAAGTGTAGATCTATAAATACTCAATGAGTTGCGTTTTCTATATAAAAAAGTTGTCAAAGTGTATAGGAATTTATATGGACTTATGCAATATTTCTTTCTTAGAAAGATTCTAATCATATTTAATTAAGATATGTTTTATTATCAATGAATTTAGATTTTCTTCTGAAATTTTAGATTTAATCAGAAATAAATTGTTCGAGTTTAAAATGAACTTCTTGTAACATTCCTTTATTAATTAAATAAAGCCTGTAACAAATTACATTTTGAACAAATTGTTATTTTAAATAATTTGAAATGTGGTCAGTTTATTAACACAAATACAGAGAAATATCAAACGTTCTTAAATATTATGCATTAATTTCTAGGAAGTGTCTTATGTGTGCATAAAATTGGCACGTGTATTTCCCGTAGTTATATTGAAATAAATAATAAACCATATATTTTATATCACTACAAATTATCTTGACCCCATTATTTAACCCAACCTTGACACAGAGTAACAGACAATTACCTAAATGTAATTTCTGGTTATCAATGAGAAAATAATCATGTGCAACAAATCCTTCACCTAAACATCAAATAAAATTTTATAATTATTATTTGCGTATCTTTTTGTAGATAATCTTTGATTTATCTGGAATCAGTGCTTCTTAATAAATACGCTTCAACGTTTAACATTTGCTTTATTAAAAGAATAATTTAAAATTAATTTTATACAGTTTAATATAATTAAACATAACATTTGATTTTATATGATTTAAGTGAAATTGTAATGGTAAAGAGTAAAGTTAAATGTAAACAAATGCACTATTCCTAGGTCAGTAGGTCACTACATTTTCATTAGCTAAGATATTAAGGTTGTTACAGAATTCCGATTCGAGGACGGCGTGAGACAATTCAATGAACGAATGCCATTCCGGATATTGCATAAATTCGATTGAATCATTTATACGTTTTGGATAGAGTATATATAAAGAAATTACGATACTCTGCACAGAAATGAAATAAGCCTTATCTCAGTTTACATATCCGACAAACATGAAAGAGGTAAAATTCTTAAAGAATTTAAATTTGTAAAGCGAAATATGTTTTTCTAACAATACTTTAATATTGCAGATTATCGGAATTTTGCTTTTGTTTCTGGTAAAATGGATAGTAGCTTACCCACCGCATGGCGATCACCGTCACGAACCTCCTTTCGGTCACAGAATTCATCACGTTAGCTCCGAAGGAATTCATCACGTCCATCACGGTCCTAACGGTATGCAAACTAGCCACACTCAAACCCAATATCACGATACTCACATTCATACCGGACATCATGGTCCTCAATCTGGACCATCTGGACCAGGAAAAGCTTACGGAAGGAAAACTAAATACACTCTTAAGCATCCCGCTCATAGAGGACATACAAAAGTTATGGAAATGCACGTAGAAATGGATAGAGAAATGCATCCTCACGAAGCCGAACATACCATGAAGAAAATCATGAATTCCATGAGCGATCACAGAAGCACTTTTCGAGATTTCGTCAAAAGTATGGGATTTAATTTCCATTAGTGAGTCTTTATGGAAAATATATTTCTTCAGTAGAAGATTTATAGTAGTATTGAGTTTATACTGCTTATATTTACTAGGCAATTATTCTGCCACTATGTCATGCTGTAGTATTAAGTTATTCTATGTTGTATATACTATTTTGTCAGCATAAAATTATTTAATTCATTTTTATGTAAAAATAAGTTAAATAAATTTTCTACATTTCTTTAATACGGTGATTTATATTATCGTCTTATTTTATGTACGGAGCTTATGGTTCGCGTAAAGTAAAACAGTTTATATTGATTAAATTTAATTACTTTTTCCTTGAAGTGGCAACACTTAATTGTTGCTTTGACGTCACATCTTTTAAAATGCTTTTTCCGTCTGCTAGGCGAGTTTTTTGTTTTTTATAGTGAATTTCATGGCACTTATGAACGAATGGTACGAAAAGAAAATTAAATATAAAATAAATACAAAAAAATTCAATTAGGATAAAATCTATTTATTATAAAATATAAAAATTATTTATACTTTCTTTGTGTCAACGTAAAATGACAGTAAAACAATAAAATAATAATAATAATAAAATATAGTAAAATATTATTAAAATAAAATCACACGATGATGAAGAAAGTTTCGGCACGTGGCACTTTGACAAGATCAAGATGGCTGCCTTCCAAGTAAATAAAGTTTCACTAATTGGAAGAATTTAAAAATGTCATTTCTCTCAGTGTTAATTTACTTTTTTCACGAAGAATTCTAAACGTTTATTTATTTATTTTTTATTTTAACATTTACAAAAAAAATGCAGTTCAATTTTTTAAATATAAGAAAGATTTCGATCGGCACATTCTAGGACAAAAATGATTATTATTTAAGTAATAATAAATTTAATTATTATTTAATAATAATAACTATAAATTATTAAATAACGAGCAATTATTTATCATTGCATCGTTACAATGCCGAGCTGCAATTTTTATTCATATTTTTAATTTAAAATATATGCTTTTCACCTCAAATTAGTAGTGGCTTGCCCTTCCCTGTACATCATACTTTTCCTGATAGCAATAGAGTCATGTCGGTCGTCTATCTAACTCCTTTCAGGGGAAAAATTTCGAATAGAAATAACGTGACTTCCAGTTTGCATCAGAGGTTCGTATATAATTAATCTGGGCCTTCTGACCCTACGATTTTCAAATCTGTTCACATCTTTCATCTATCTAACTCATTCTTGATATTAAAGAAAAGACGGACGGACGATGGGAATTTGTCTATAATTTTTTCAAATTGCAACCCAATAATTAAATTTATTATTATAATAAAAATTATATAATAAATAATATTGAATTTTAATTTAAGTATGTTTGAAAATAAATATTTTATGCCTACTCAAAATTCTATAGATAATTTAATACATAAATTTTATAACAACAATATAATATATTAAAAAATAGTTATGCCTTTTGGTTTTTTCCCCGATTTTTTAAATAATTATTTTATTTTCTTTAAAAGATAAGAAAAATTTTAGACAATTTATTGCACTACAAATATACTCCATACATATAAAAATCATTATAAACTATTGAAAGTTCAATAAACTAATTTCGTTTTACTTTTTTTTAAATTTTTTCTTATTTACATTTTAATTAGCATACTTTTCCTCACACTATTTTGAAATAGAAATTTTGTCAATAATTTAAACACGTTGGTTTGTTTACCTTAGTAGTTTCTATAATTATTACTTGATGAGTTACTAAAACTTTATTTTGGATCTGTTTCTAAAAGAAAAAGTAAATACAGTACGTAAATTTTTATATTTACGTAATAAAAATTGACTTTATTTTTACTGCGTAAATTAATAAACTAAGATATTTTAAAATTATTTAATATGAAAATAAATTTATTTTCTTAATTTTAATTCTTTATACAGTAGGTGCTCTTCCTTGCACAGATGAGTGCCAGATAAGCAAGAATGCCGATTAGGTATAGGCCTAAAACCTACCTGAAGGTGAAGAATGACGTGACCTGTTGCTCTTCAGTATTGATATTTTTTTTTTGACACAGGGCGAACATAATACAGTGCGTGGAAATGCAATACTCTACACAGAAATGAAACCCGAGTAAACAGGAAAATAGGATTTATGACATGACCAACGTTTTCATAGAAACGCGGGAGGCTTTGCTGGATGATTGATTAGCGAGAGTCTACTGTATCAAATGGAACAGCCATCAAGAAAATTTCCCCGAGCTATTCTAAATCATCTTACCCTAGGGTAAGATTATTAAGGTAGCTTCGGGATATTGCTCCTTCGTCTAGGCTTTCAGCGTTTATAATTTTATATAAAAGAGTTGTCTATTTCAATAAAATTCTCACCTATAAATGTTTTATCGACTTTATTCCGCCTTTTTATTTTAATTTGCAGATTCTGAATTTTATTTAACTAGCATAATTCCTGTTGCTTTTACTCCCTTTTTAATAGACTTTAATTTCCCTAATTCTTTTTTCTTTACCGATTTGTCAGCTGTCAGAAACGTCAAAGACTTACTGCATAGTATTTTTATGTATTAAAAGCACTGTAAAAAGCATTACATGTATTTTAGTCCTTTTTATATTATACTTATCTATTTTAATTCTTTGTTTTTAACTCATCTTATCTTGGTGTCTTTTTGGAAATTTCTTTGTTATTTGCTTGGGGGAGACTTATTTTGTCTAGATGCAATCGCCTAATAAAAATATATATATTGTAATAAGTAATGATAAATAAAATTACCATTTATAAAAGTTAAATATAGTGAGAGTGCATGAAGCAACACATATTTTGAAAATTTCAAAAAATGTAATCTAATTTTGGTGGTGACATAAATAGATTAGGTTAAAATTTCTTACTAATTGCATGTTTATGTAAATCATACTTCACGGTTTAACTTAAAAAGAAAACATATCAAAATTTCAATAATTTTTCTGTTGTGCTTTATTAATTTTTAAGATTATCCCAACTAAATTAGAATTAAATAACATTTTTTCCTTTTATGTTATTACATAACATTTTAATGTCACTTTACATTCAAATATGTTTTAATAGAAAGGAAATTGTGTGATAGTCAAAAATACTATTTTGTACATTATTTTGTAATACTTATCACTTTCATAACAATAAAATTTTAATGTAGACTGATGAATATTTCACTTACAATGTAAGCTATCATCAAACTTATAATATATAAGAAATATAAAGTAATAAAAATGTAAAAGAGAATTTTTTATATTTCACCAATGTGCTCTTGTCTCTGAAAGTTATGATCTATAATTTTTCCTCCGATAAGATACGCGATAATTATTTACTATTTTTATTTTTATTTTCCGTGCAATATTTTGATAATTATGTGATTTTTGCGTTATATTCTGTTTACATATCCATTTTAATGAGATAGATCTGGTTTTTATCGTAGACCGAATTATTTTCTGTTTTGGATTTAGTTTTTCTCTATGAACGAGCAATTATTTATTGTGACATCGTCACAATACCGGACTGCAATTTTTATTTATATTTATATTTTTAATTTATTTAATTTAAAATATTTGTTCACCACCTCAAATTAGTAGTGTCTTACCCCTGGACATCATACTTTTCTTGCTAGCAACAGAGTCATGCTGGTCATCTATCTAACTCCTTTTAGGGGAAATTTTTTGAATTGAAATAACGTGATTTTCGGTTTGCATCGGGAGTTCTTTTAGAGTTAATCGGGCCCTCCTGTCCTAAGGTTCCATATCTGGTCTCTCCTTTTATCTATCTAACTCTATTCTTGAGATTAAAGAAAGACGGACGGACGGACGACAGTGGGAATTTATAGGTCTACAATTTTTTCAGATTGCAGCCCAATGAACATGTAGTTTAGACGATATCATTTAATTTAACTTTATTATTATTATTATTTATGAACGAAAATTAGCCTCATTTTATATAAAATTGTCTTCACTTGCAATAATTATCTTTTGTAAACTGTAAATTTGAGATATAAAGTCTGATAGACACAACAGAAATTTCATGTAAAAACTGCAAACTACATGTCACGTAGACAAGTTGTATATTGTTTAGAGTTAAGTAAATAAAAAATTTTATTTCGATAAAGTCTTTATAGAACCATCCTCCTTTTAATATTTTAAATTTAGAATTGTTTTGTTGTTATTGACTGCAATTTGAAAAAATTGTAGACCTATAAATGTCCACTGTCATCCGTCTATCTGTACTTCCTTAATCTCGAGAATAAAGTTGGATCGATGAAAGGAGAGACCAGATATGGAACCTTAGGGGCAGGAGGCCCCGATTAACTCTATAAGAACTCCCAATGCAAACCGGAAATTACGTTATTTCAATTCAAAAATTTTCCCCCGAAAGGTGTTAGATAAATGACCGGCACGATTCTATTGTTAGAGGAAAAGTATGATGTACAGGGGCAAGCACTACTAATTTGAGGTGGAAAGCATATACTTTAAATTAAATAAATTAAAAATATGATAAAAAAAAATAGCAGCCCGGCATTGCGATGATGTCACAATAAATAATTGCTCATTGCTCTTTTTTTTAAGTTTTATTACAATTTAATACATATATATGCAATGAATAATAACTGCATGGCAAATATTAGGTTAAATTAAACATTAATAAATAAACGTTCATTGAATTTCATTGAAAATTAATAAATATAGGTATTCAATCACAAAAATAAAATTTTTCCGTTTTATTTCTATAAATTTTTGTTATAACCTATGTTATTATTTACTTATTATTACTTAATATTTGTTCAATGTTTTTATTGTAAAGTCAACTTTATTGTTGACTTTACAATTGCGTAAATACAAACTTGCCCAAAAATTTTTGAATATTTAATGCTAAACAATGTAAGAGAAAGGCGTTGCAGTTCGTCACTTTCGACAAGAATCGCTTTAAGAATAATGAGATTAAAGCATTAACCTTGTTTGACTATTCTATAGAAAGATTTATTTAAGACTTTTGGGTCAAAAAATTCATTTGTTTGATCGTCTCTAACATATATAAATTTATATTTTTATATCAATCGGATGCAATCGCCTAATAAAAATATATATATTGTAATAAGTAATGATAAATAAAATTACCATTTATAAAAGTTAAATATAGTGAGAGTGCATGAAGCAACACATATTTTGAAAATTTCAAAAAATGTAATCTAAATTTGGTGGTGACATAAAAAGATTAGGTTTAAATTTCTTACTAATTGCATGTTTATGTAAATCATACTTCACGGTTTAACTTAAAAAGAAAACATATCAAAATTTCAATAATTTTTCTGTTGTGCTTTATTAATTTTTAAGATTATCCCAACTAAATTAGAATTAAATAACATTTTTTCCTTTTATGTTATTACATAACATTTTAATGTCACTTTACATTCAAATATGTTTTAATAGAAAGGAAATTGTGTGATAGTCAAAAATACTATTTTGTACATTATTTTGTAATACTTATCACTTTCATAACAATAAAATTTTAATGTAGACTGATGAATATTTCACTTACAATGTAAGCTATCATCAAACTTATAATATATAAGAAATATAAAGTAATAAAAATGTAAAAGAGAATTTTTTATATTTCACCAATGTGCTCTTGTCTCTGAAAGTTATGATCTATAATTTTTCCTCCGATAAGATACGCGATAATTATTTACTATTTTTATTTTTATTTTCCGTGCAATATTTTGATAATTATGTGATTTTTGCGTTATATTCTGTTTACATATCCATTTTAATGAGATAGATCTGGTTTTTATCGTAGACCGAATTATTTTCTGTTTTGGATTTAGTTTTTCTCTATGAACGAGCAATTATTTATTGTGACATCGTCACAATACCGGACTGCAATTTTTATTTATATTTATATTTTTAATTTATTTAATTTAAAATATTTGTTCACCACCTCAAATTAGTAGTGTCTTACCCCTGGACATCATACTTTTCTTGCTAGCAACAGAGTCATGCTGGTCATCTATCTAACTCCTTTTAGGGGAAATTTTTTGAATTGAAATAACGTGATTTTCGGTTTGCATCGGGAGTTCTTTTAGAGTTAATCGGGCCCTCCTGTCCTAAGGTTCCATATCTGGTCTCTCCTTTTATCTATCTAACTCTATTCTTGAGATTAAAGAAAGACGGACGGACGGACGACAGTGGGAATTTATAGGTCTACAATTTTTTCAGATTGCAGCCCAATGAACATGTAGTTTAGACGATATCATTTAATTTAACTTTATTATTATTATTATTTATGAACGAAAATTAGCCTCATTTTATATAAAATTGTCTTCACTTGCAATAATTATCTTTTGTAAACTGTAAATTTGAGATATAAAGTCTGATAGACACAACAGAAATTTCATGTAAAAACTGCAAACTACATGTCACGTAGACAAGTTGTATATTGTTTAGAGTTAAGTAAATAAAAAATTTTATTTCGATAAAGTCTTTATAGAACCATCCTCCTTTTAATATTTTAAATTTAGAATTGTTTTGTTGTTATTGACTGCAATTTGAAAAAATTGTAGACCTATAAATGTCCACTGTCATCCGTCTATCTGTACTTCCTTAATCTCGAGAATAAAGTTGGATCGATGAAAGGAGAGACCAGATATGGAACCTTAGGGGCAGGAGGCCCCGATTAACTCTATAAGAACTCCCAATGCAAACCGGAAATTACGTTATTTCAATTCAAAAATTTTCCCCCGAAAGGTGTTAGATAAATGACCTGCACGATTCTATTGTTAGAGGAAAAGTATGATGTACAGGGGCAAGACCCTACGGTACTGATTTGAGGTGCAGAGCATAATATTTTAAATTAAATAAATTACAAATATGATTAAAAATTGCAGCCCGGTATTGTGACCATGTCTCAATAAATAATTGTTCGTTTTACTTTAAATTTTATTCCTAAAGTCTCTGGGAACTTTTATTCCTAAAGCCTGTACTGTACTTGGATTCTACACCCACATCATCCTCATAAATACGTCACAGGGAACTATTATCTACTTTGATAGACAAAAACTCGGACTTATTTTTGGACTCAGTACAGTACACCTGAAACATCGAGAAATGGGGGAAAAAACGGTTTTTTTTAATGTTAGTGTGTGTGGGACACGACTTCGTTCATCCAAGCTTAATAACTCCAGTGCTTTTTATCGAAAATTTCAGAAATTTTCGATTAAAAGGCACAGAAGTCATTAAGCTTCAAAGTGGGTAAATAAAATTTCTCATACACGCACTAAGGAACTGTCCATAAATTACTTCCACATTCTTCTTGAAATTTTCATTGCCACCTCCCCTATTGTCCCAGTTTGTCCATGTTTTCGTAACCCCCCCTTTCCGGACATCCAACAAAACTCAACTCCCCCTTAAACCTTTATGCATTTTGTTATTCATAAAGTGATAAATTGTATAAAATTTAACGAAATAAAACGGACGTCCATTAAATTTCAATTCCAACCCTCCCTTCCAGTGTGGACGTCATTTATGGACAGCCCCTAACATCCATATACTGTATACAAAATTTTTTTTTGCATTTCTCGACGTTTCAAGAATGTCCAAAAATGTAAAAATCTTGGGGGGTCATTTTTTGACCGATTGCCATACTTTCCTTCTGCTATATTAGATCAAGAGGTAGAGAGATAGAGGAGAGATCGTGTGTATCTCGAGTAGGGTCAGACTTAATGACGATTTTACTCGTTATTAGAATTTTTTTATAGAACTCATTCCCGTTACTGTTGTTTTCTTAAGATTATATTTTTATTGCCTGGAAAGTAGTTTTATTTGTTTGTTTTGCGAGGACACTGTACCGCAATTTCTCTCTGTCTGCAAGAGTTCGTTCCCCAAGAGTAATAAATATTTAAAAAATATACACCATCTTTGGAAAAAGTTACATGCTAAATATTTAAAAATGTAGTTATTAAAAATAAAACAGAATTTTATGTGCTTTCATTTCTTTGTAAATAAATGTTATCAAGCAATTAGGCTAAGCGTTTTAATTTTCTTGATACAGTAGAGTCTCGAAAACTCTGCCTAATTTGGACCGAAGGGTGGCTGAGTTTGTGAAAATGCCGGGTTATCAGG